>NC_057803.1:124924975-125084635 GCF_018294505.1 Triticum aestivum
AAGGTGCGGAAGGTAGATCCGGTGGGGTGTGAGGACCACCGCTGCGGCGGAGGACTAGATTCCACGGCTTGCCGTGGTTGGAGGGGGGGGGGTCGGCGAGGGGAAGGGGAGGGGCTCTGGGGAAGAATGTTGGGGGCAAAGAGGGGAAAACAATGGAGTTACCAAAGCAGCCCATTTCCGTTCATGTGGCAGGGGTAAAATAGGAATATGCAGGGCTAAACTTTCGGGCGCGAGATATTTCGATGTGAGCGGGAAGTTTCAAATCTTTTGGCGCCTGAAATTATAAGTGTTCTGCTCTTGTACGGCCGACTATGATATCATGGCCGAGAATTTATTTGCTTTGCACGCAAAAAAGTGCAAGTTTTGAAAATCAATGTCTCCAACTCGAAACTTAGATTGTCCATTCAATTCAAATATGGATCATTGAGCTAGTACAAGCAAATACTATCATACGGTCCAATTCAAATGAAATTCCAAATGTGTTTATCCTAAATATGATGACAAAAGCAAAAAAGTGTATGTGTATGAATAAAGTGGATGATTATAAAGTTTGAACATGCTCGTATGTGTATATCTCTAGGTTTGATATATGAATTTGAAATCACGAAATCCCGGCTTAAAAATGTACCTCCATTTAAATGAATTATAAAAGCTAATGATGGAGTTGAATTCCAAAATTCCAATCTTAGGTTTGTAATTCTGGTACATCAAGGTATATCACACATGTTCAAAAGTATCATTATCTCATAGTCCAAACTGTGAAACAAATTGATGAACCATGAGTGCACACACTATTGACCATATATATCTCAATTACGCTAAAGTCCCTCAAATATAGACACCTCACTCTTTATCTGAAGCCACACCCACACACAAGTCGTTCTCTCCCCCGGACACGAACACACGAGGACATTAAAACCCCCCTATCTTCTAAAGTCCGGACCCCAATATAGGTATCTATCACTTTGTCTCTCGAGAATGCACACATCTCTTCTCCCACTCTCTAGGTCTCCCGACATCTCTCTTTGCCAAGCACACACACTATGTAGAGTGTATCTTTCCCATACACACAAAACGTCGCCCCCAAACATCTATCTCCCTAGTTATGTGGTTCTTGCACACTCACCCCACACACCACCCCACTGCAAACAAGCACACTTTGTCTCCTTGTGCGCCACTCTCCTCTTTCTATCTCTCCCACATGCGGACCCGCCCCACCTCCTTCCATGTATACATATATGCCGCTCTTTCCATAGCTCCCTAATGTATCATCGTTCTCAATCTCGCACGTTGTTCTCTACACCGTCTATTCTAGATCTCTCATAAAGTCCCTATCACACACACGATGACTCGCTTCCCTTGCGTCGTCGTACATAGGCCAATTTCGAACAACATCAACATTGTCTCCCTATCGATACACCATTTATGGACACAAACGACCCCTCTCCCCCCTCTCTTCCTCTCTCTCCGTTGCTCTCTCTCTCTCTCTCACACACACACACACACCCCTCTCCCACACACACTCGATGTCTCTTCCAAATAGTCTGCTCCCCGGCCGCACCCATGCTATCCCGCTACTACACATGCCTTTGTATCTCTGTGACACACATGTCACACCATTCCCCCTTCCCTTATACTAGGTTTACATCATTAGTGGTATCTCTACTCCACATACACACACTCCCTCTCACACACAAACGCGCACACAAACACACACAGACACACACAAACACCCATTTATCTGGATCCTCATCTCTCCCCATGTCCACATGTTTATCTCACACACTCACTCTCTGATTATGTCTATGTGTCTCCATGTTACACAACACAAAGCCCCATGTACATGTCTCTCTCTATCCTCCACACACATAGACACAAAGAATCTCTTATCATTGCCTCAGTCTCTAGACATATCACACACGCTCTCTCTCTCACATGCCCAACAAGGGTTTCCCCGTGAATAGCTTACCGTCTATTCATCAACACTGATGGCAGTACGGTGAACACGAGACATGAAAAAGAATAAATCTACATGTGCATAGACCACCTAGTATGACTACTAGGACTAGAGCAAGCCGAAAACGCGCCACTGTCACCCCCTCCTTATCGGCGACGGGAAAAGCTTTGTTTTACATAGTCGAGAAGTCATTGTGCTAAGGCCCCACATGCCGAGGCATTGAATAGAATGTAGATCCTAGTTTACGGAAACAAGTATCCATAATACGTTTGTATCTCCATACTTATATTTCTTCTCTTATAAAAAATCAAGTTGGTGATGATGGTACGTGTGCCATCTTACAATATAGACCGTTTGATCTATATCTGACAGATGGAAATTAAACTAAAAGATACCCGCACCTCTCTCCACACTTGCAGACAAGGCCTTACCTCGTTCATCCTTATCTCTAACAACCTCATTGTTGAGCAATTAAAAAAGGAAGCCATTGGAACAAACTGGCCTGGTGGCCGCTGCCGGCGTCGTCCATCCCCATGCCTCCACTCAGTCCGACCACCAATCACCACCACACCCCACTCCTCTTCACCTTATCTCCTATTTCTCGAGATATCATTAGTTTTTACACATGGGATTACTCCCGCATGTGTAAATCACAACAAGTGTTTTATAAAAAAAATGCATCTTGATGTTTCGTGCAATGCACGAACATCTTGCTGGTACTCCTATAGAAGACTAAGTTGGTGATGATGGTGTGTCTGCCATCCGTCATTTCTAACCATTAGATCTACATCTAATGACTGTGGGGTAAGTTGTTGCCTTTTCTCACCAACATCCCACTTCTCTACCAATTTGCATAAAAACCCATAATTAGTATCTTAAAACCAACCACATCCCTCCCTCAACTCACCAAAACAGCCCAAGGAATATATTCTGATTGAAACATAATATATCTCTAGTGATATATGTATATCAAAATCAGAGTGTTTTGTATCAAGTTTGTGAATAATTATTATTCTAATTATGATCCGTTGCAACGCACATGAACATTGCTAGTATTTCCAACCATGCAAAAAATGCTAGTATTTCCATAGTTTCGAGTTTTCCATCAAGATATTAGTCACTCATGGTTGATATTTACTTTCAATCACGTACACATATGCACTATGTAACTAGCCTTGCTTATTGGCTTCCAAAGCTTAACTTTCACTCTTACTTACAATATGTAGAGTATTTAACAAAAAACTACCACTTTCAACCAGCCCTAGGAAGAAACTATTGTACAAAAAATAGCAAAAACATACCCAAAATTTCTTAATCCACGCCAAAAGCTACTACCTAGTGCCAATTATGCTCGTTTAAACCCGTTTATGATAGGGTTGGCCCACACGTCCGTGCTGACGAGGCAGCTTAAACCAACACATTTTGTTTGACCGTTGACACGAGGGACCCACATCTGACCTTCTATCCTGTTATTCCCCCTCAAATCATTATTTTTCCTGAACACTACTTCAAACAGTACCGATGCGTGTTCGTCGATGGCACCGGTGATGAGAGAGTTGGCTGCCGCTCCGCCGGACGGGCCGGATGCCGCACGGGTTGGCAGGCTGGCCCAAGCGTGACTCACAAGCGAGCAAGCCGCCATGCTGGCCTTCGCTCGAGCTAGATGGCTGGCCTTAGCGCGGCGTGCGCGAGCAAGCCGCCGTGCCAATCTAGCTAGCAAACCTTGCAGACAAGCAGCTGGACGAAGCTATCTTGGCTAGCTTGCAGCCGCGAGCGCTGGACGGAGCTGGCATCCGGGCTGCCGCAAGATGGGCTCCGCACCGCCGGCATTTTTGACCTTGCCTTCTGCCGGCGGCGATAGCTGCATGCCATGGCCGAGGATGACTAGGTGGACGGGCCGGAGGTAGGAGGTCACTCGAGGATTTTTGTGCAGACTGACATGTAGGTCCCACAAGTCATAACGCCAAACTTGCCGGTCGAATAGAAGGCGTTGACTTAAGGGGAGACATGGGTTGAAACATGCCTATAACGTCACTTTTAGAGTAGTCGTTTCTTGGTAGGGCTGGTTGGTAAGGGCATGTACAATGGTTGATAAGGTAGTCTTATCTTAAGTCTGCCACGTATGCAAGTGGTAGTAGTTTCTTGGCATTGTTAGTGGTTTCTTGTAAGGAACAATGTATCACTAGCGACAAAAGGAGATTCTAAGTTGCGTTGTACTCCAACGAGTACTACTAGTGGTCGTGGGAGTGTATACCTCGTTTTGTGGGTTCGATCCGGCCGAATGCACGGCGGCCTTTTTTTAAAATACTAACTTCGCTGCGAGCCAATATTGTACACGGGTAGTTTGAGTTTTGAAGTCGAAGGGACGTGTCGCACCACAATCTAGATGCACTGGATAGCCCAGCCACGTGAACAGGTTTTCCTTCCCATCATCTCGTGGCTCGCGTGCTCGCCCTAGCCACATCTCGCTTGCAGCTTCCTTGTCAGCTAGTAGCATATTTAAACTAGCGCCTCCCAATTAAGCCCGAGGAGTCAGAAAAGCCTGGCGCGGCATTGGGAACTATGCAATATGGCTCTATACGTAAAGTGCTAGTACTCTGTAGCTTGTGGCGTTGCACGCATGGACTTCACTCCATTATCGGCTCTATAAAAGAAATTCCTCTTGACGTGATTTTTTTTGAAACGGAGGCAAAAGCTTTGCCTCATCTCATTCATAAAGAAGGAACTACTAACAAAGTTCGACGAGATCCATTACACCTCCACAAATGGAAGTGAAAAGCCTAGTCTCGCTGTATCAAATAACTCAAATGTTCTACCCCCGCAGTAACCATCGCTGATAAACAGGCTGCTAGTGTGTGCATGAGAGGAGCGGCTGAGTAGGCTAGCTACGCGCTTGAATAGAGCACCGAGAGTACCCACTACGCTTGTGTACTTTCCCTGCATTGATAGTAAAGCGATGTTTCTAGAGAACAATACTACCCTCCACTTCCAACTGTAGCTCCTTGGCCCTGAGAATAAGAGTTCAAAACTGGTGCACTATACTAGAAGCACAGTACATCGCACTACTAGTTGAGAAAGTAGTACTAGTACTACTATAGTATGAGTACATAGTAAATAATAGCCTCACCCCTTCGCTAAGGAACGATCGAGGAGCTACAGTTGGAAGGGACGAGGCCCCGTGGTTACTACGCTCTTATCTCCTCCTCGCCAGTTCCCCTCCCCCTGAAGAGAAGGCAGTTTGTTGCTGCTCCCATGGATTCGCTAAGCGGTTCTCCTCCTCGTCGGGGTTGGGAGACCTTGGACGATGATCCTCTCGGAGAAATCATACGCCGCTCCGACGTCCTCACCGCCGCAAGACTCGGTGCTTCCTGCACCAACTTTTTCAAGACGGTGCTTAAACAGGCTTGGGAAAAGGCCATGCTTGTTGGTCTTCCATGCGTCCTCGAGGAGAAGGTTCTTCTATGGGACAATCCTTTAAACAGTCCACCGCTCCCTGGCCATGTTTGCTCGTTGACTCCGCTAAAGTTGCCGACATTGAGAGGTAGTTAGATTTTGTCCGATGAGCAGGTCAGTCATGGAGTTTGATCATGTAGTACTTAGTTATTCCATTTCCATCCCGTAATTTCTCCACTGCCCACCGTATTATATATAGGTCTAGGTCGGTGCCGACGAAGATTGGCTTGCATACCTCCGGCCGGATACCACCATCATTTTGCACAACATCCACATCAGTGCGGCCGTTCCCCTAGACCCCTTCTAAACCATTGGGATTGACCTTCCGGACTGGCTGGGCTTGAATACGTATGATGATGCCTACATGAGATTGAAGAATATAGCAATTGCGGACCCGCCAACAAAGCGACGCGGCTACGACGATTGCTATCTCATCGCGGTGTTCGACATAAGGATTGCCATCAATGCAAGAGGCAGTAACGGCAGAGGCTGGCGCATGTTGGCCGCAGCAGATTTGTACCCCTACACATTCGAAGACGCCGTGCACCATCTAGGCCGCATCTTCGCGGTGACAAGCCAGGGGACTTGTTTCATCTGGTTGCCATCCTACGGTACGGGAGATTACAAGCGGAATGCACAAACCATCATTTGCATCCCTAACGGTACTCCACAATTTTGCAGGGATCAGTCATCCCCCGATCAAAATAAGATCGCCGATCCTGGAAGTGCATTTGCATCCGCAATTCAGTCTAACCTGGAACCTTGTAGGTGACTTTGGCATATTGGGATCAACTATCTTAGCAGTCGTTACCCATGGTACCACTAATGTGCAACATGGTCACACAATCTACCACGATCGGACTGTCACCATCTATCCAGGTATTCCATTTCTCTTTCGTTGTTGTACTACTTACTAGTACTAGTAGGAGTACTTTTTACCTTGGAGGACACATATAGCTAGCTAGGCCCTTGAAGACTTGAACCCACTAGCTGCCACCATTTTTGGTTTTCCATGTCTTACTATCTCATCCATGTAGCCAAGAGTGGCTATATATAATAAGCCGGTTATTTTACTTCCTCTATACTGTAGTAGTACTATTTGCTGCACAGTATTACTAACCACCATATTTGAGCACAATATTATTATGCATCGACCTTGACTGTGTACGTCACCATGTCTCCAGATCTGAGATGCCGCGTGTACCAGATGAACGGCGCCGAGTTCGACCCCCGTGATGCTACATGGGTGCCGAGGAACACTCTTGGAGAGTACTCGCTTTTCATTGGGGACAGCTACCCCATTGTGAGGCGGATGCCACCTTCTGTGCACGACACCGCCGAATGAACATCATGCAGGGACACACTATCCCTGATTTATGCCGCTTCAGCTTGGATGAGTCTCCATCGTGTGGAATCGGACTAGAAAGCTATGACAATGATTCCCGTTGCCCACCGCTATGGATCATGCCATCCATGAAGAACACCTGGGACTAGAACTTGGAGGAGGACATGTAGCCCATCTGTAACGTGTAAGTGGGGTATGGTAAATTGTGAACGGTAGCGCTATGAATATATGTAGACTAGTCGTGCACAAATTTATCACATGAACTGGAGATGAACTTGTGTGGCATGCTAGCATTTGTCCTTTAGAATATATTACAAGTAAATGTGTTATGTGTACGTGCAACTTGTGTGGTTGTTGCACGGGATCCAACACGCTCATTGAGAAAAAAAGGTGGCACAACTTTGGATATAGGTGACGTGGCGGCATCATACAGTAGCATCGTTCGCTATAGTTGTAATACTCCTACTAGGACGACAACTCCTATAAAACCTTGCGCTTGGCTCTTTGCCTCTTCGGGAGGTTCAACAGTTCATACTCTTGTGAACCTCGCACTTGGCTCTTCGCCTTTTCGGAAGGTCCAACAATGATGATACTATAGTACAATATGGTTCTGGCAATCCGACACAGATTGAACTGTTGCACGTCTACCGCGAGGGCGAGCACGAGCGAGAGGGAGAGGGTGCTGTAGTCAAAACCCTTTCCTCGTCCTGCGAGCCACCGCGCGCGTGGGCGAGGGAGATGCGTAGTAAGCATGCTTCTCCTCGTTCGGTGAGTTGACGGGACACATCAAAGCAGTACAAGTACTAGTCCTTTCTGGTTAAATATGGCTTAATTTGAAACGAGAAAAATACACTAGCGGTCAACGTATGTAACAATATGCTCTTTACGGTCACTATATATAGTTTTGCGGTGATTATACGATCACTAGCTCATCGTAGAGTACCTTATTGCACCCTACTGACCGGCCACATAGTCGACGTGGCACTTTATTGACTGGTTAAATTGTCACCTGGTTTCTGGGTCCCACCTGTCAGTTGGCAGAGCAAAGAAATCAGGTGAACAAAACTTTACGCAGGCGCGACGGGAGTCCAACCGTTGCACGTTAACCACCCTGGCTGTGTATGTGAGTGCATGCATGTGTACTCCCTCAGTCTTCCAACAAAGAGTGTACATCAGCTAAAAAACGAAGAGTGTAAATCTACACTTCCAATGCATTTAGCCTTTAATCTAAAATCGATATTGATTGAGTAATGCACCAACTTGTGCTCTAGCTATAGGCTACATGTCTATCCTTAATTACAGCATGCAACAACCTTCATCTAATCTTCTTCTCTCAATGGTCACATGCACACATAAATCTGCTACTTTTGGGCATTAATTATGTCCTGGTCAATGTGTAAATCTCTAAATGTACAGTCTTTCACGGACATAGGGAGTAGGTTGAGCACTTGAGCGTGAGCGTGTGTGTTGTGTCGCGTGCTTTGTGCGGCATGGGTGTGTGAGTGTGGGGTGCGTCCATGTGTACGTGTGAGTGTTTCATGTTACATGCATGCATGCATGAGGCTTTTACTCCCTCCCATTGACATGCTCATATTTCAAGCTTCCTCTGTTCCCTCCATATTGTGATACCCCCTCTGTTCCCAAATACGGAGTAAAAGCCTCCCTTTGTTCCCACGGAGTATTTGTCTCTCTAGAGATTTCAACAAGTGACTACGCACGGAGAAAAATGAGTGAATCTACACTCTAAAATATGTCTACATACATCTGCATGTTGTATTCCATTTGAATGTCTAAAAAGACAATATTTAGGAACAGAGGGAGTAGCAAATAAACATTAAGTTCTCTTGTTTTTCCCTCCTTGGTCACGGTGCACAACCAAAGATGACTCACCTGGATGGAGGGAGTAGATGGTCAAAGTTTGACACAAAATTAATGCATTGGTAAACATAATTTTTTGAGGAAAACGAGTGCATTAATTGAGTGTTTTTTGCAAACTACAAAAATCATTCCACCACTCATCATCTACCTTGGTTGATGAGATTTTTGAATTGAGCCCTATAAACCGGAAAGGAGGTAGTACTAGCACTCCTACATTATTGGTGCCGGGTGCCTTGGCCAATGTTTCATCTTGTTGGACAGGATGCATCGATGCTTACATGGGGTGCTAAGCACATTAAAAACTTCAGCAACTAAAGCTCCCAATGCTTACATGTACAGGTGCTTAACTTGTTGGTGCTAAGCATCCTTTATTTAATGATTTTGTAACTAAAGTTCTTCATGCATTGGTGGGATTATTCCATTTAAGTCTTTTGTCCAGGTTCTCACACTTAGTACTGGGGTCACCACACTTATCTCTCCACTTAATTACCTTGCCACATCAGACTTTTTGCCTATGTGGAAGCCTTAGCACCTATACAAGGCAGAGCATTGGGAGGGGCCCAAGCATACAGGCATAGGGATACTGTATGTAGGAAGTCTTCGTGATCCATTATTCCCCATCATGGTCAGAGAGAACTATTTTTTTGACTATAAACAGTAGGGTAAAACCCCACTGCAATTTTTATAAATTAATAGAGAAAATTACAAGCAGTCTAAAAGGCTTGAGATAAGCCTTTAGAAAAAGAAGGAACCAAAAAAAGAAAAGAGAACAAGAGAAAGAAAGAGAAGAAAAGAAAGGAAAAAAGGAAGAGAGGAAAGAAAAAACTAGCCTACAAAAGAAGAAAAATTACAACAGGGCTTCTAGCCAAACAGAGAATTGCCTCTCATGCTTTTTCTTCATCCTGAATTTTAAAAGCTTGAGTTCCTCCATGAAAATGAACTTCCATCCTTGGAAAGATGGTGCAATGTTTTCGAAAATCTTATTATTTCTGGTTATCCAAATGGCCCATGCTCCAAGAATGATGATCTCCATGTAAAATGGGTAATTTAGTTTGTCCTTAAGATCTTGAAATGCTTCTCACACAGACAAATTTGGTGTTCTTGTTGGACATATAAAGTCCCAGCATTGTTTAACAAAGGGACAACCCTAGAAAAGATGATGTAGTGTTTCTTCCCATTGACACCCTCTTACTGCACAGTTATATGCCTCCAACACAAAACTCTTTCTTCTAAGCAGATTTCTTGTGTTGACTCTATCATAAAGTAGTTGCCAGAAGAATACTTTGTGTTTTGGCTGGCATGCACTCTGCCAAATTCAGTTGAAGTGTGGGGGAGTCTGCTTGTGCCCAATTAAAATTTTATATGCTTTGATGGATGAATAGAATTCATTCCCCCAAATGTAGCTCCATGTGTCCAATGAGTCCAAGTATTCAGATTGCCTCAGAGAGATGCAGACATCCTCCATTTGTAAAAATTCCTCATATGCTTCTGTTGTCAATGGGATATAGAAAAGATCCTGTAAATATTTAGTCTGCAGTACTTGTTGAATATTTAGCTATGGATTTCTGACAAAGGAGTATAAGTGGTGGAATTTGTGTTTGAGCACTGCCTGATGCCATAAATCATCCCAAAAAATGCACTGACACCATCTCCCACATTACATCTAGCAATAGCTTTGTAGTGATCAATGAAAGCTAAGTTGGATTTCCACCAGAATGATCCTACCATGCTGTCTCCTAGTAATTTCCCATCATTATAGTAAGTTTCCCAGACCAGGTTAACCCAAGGAATGTCATGTCTGTTGAAGAATTTGTGAAGATTCTTCATGAGCAGGGTTTTGTTATGTGTATATATATCCAAAACTCCTAAGCCTCCCTGTTCTTTGGGTCTACACATAGTGTGCCAGGCCACCAATGCAGTTCTGCGGTTTTCCATGTCAGAGCTTCTCCATAGACAGTGCCTCAAGTATTTTATTATCTGTTTATTTATGGTAATAGGGATGTCTAGACAACACATGAAGAAAACTGATAATGATGTAAGCATTGATTTGACCAGGACTAATTTTCCAGCTTGAGTCATGAAAATAGAGATACATGCCAATCTCTTTGCAATCCTGTTAACAAGAGGGAGACATTGTTCTACAGTTGGTTTATATATTCCCAATGGAATGCCAAGGTAAGTAAAAGGAAATTGCCCTCTGGCACACTAAAGTGTGTTTGTAAATAGTTGTACTCTGTCCTCAGCAATGTTTAATAGAACCATGATTTACTTCGCATAATTCACTTTGAGCCCTGTTGCTGAAGCAAAAGTATTGAGTAAGGCCTTCAAACAGGCCAACTGTCTAGAATCTGCTTGCATAACCACCAGAGTGTCATCTGCATATTGGACAATTGGGAAGTGGGGGCAATAGTTGACTTGAAGTGGTGCAGTGATTAGGTTTAACCTCATGGCTTTGTTAAGAATAGATTGCAACAGATCAGCAGCAAGCACAAATATTAAAGGAGAGTAGGGGTCCCCCTATCTCACTCCTCTTCTGATGTAAATTATTTTCCCAGGTACTCCATTTAGCAATACAGATGAAGATGCAGTTGTGAATAAAGCTTTCATCCATGATATGCATTTCTCTCCAAAGCCTTTTGCTCTAAAAATATCTACGATTGCTGCACGTTCAATTGTATCAAATGCCTTTTCAAAATCCTGTTTAATTACTAAGATTTCCTCCCTAGTCTTATGGCATTGGTGAATATACTCATATGTCCATCCTAGGCAATCCTGAATCACTCTGTCTTTAAGGAAGCCATATTGATTAATATGCACCATTTGCAAAATAAATCTTTGCAATCTATTGGCTAGCAATCTTGTAATGATCTTTAGCACTCCATTGAGCAAATAAATTGGCCTAAAGTCATTTAGGGAGAGTGGCACTTCCTTTTTGGGTATTAGAGTTATGAAAGATGTGTTGATGCTCTCAAGATTTACATTTCCAGCATGAAAGGCCATAATAAGCTCACTAACATCAGTCTTGATAATATCCCAACAACTTTTGATAAACTCATTACTAAATTCATTTGGGCCTGGGGATTTATCTGTTGGCATGTTTTTTTACCACATCTTCTATTTCTTCTTGAGAAAAAGGTTTTTCCAGATCAATGAATATTTGTGGGCCCACTATGTTTTCATACAGATCATTTAGATCAAAGTGCATGGAGTGCCCATTGGATTTTCCCAGTCTATTTTTAAAAGCCTCCCATAAGATTGCAACCTTTCCTTCATGATCTGTTACTTCAACTTGGTCCTTGTTTAACAGCATAGCAATTTTATTGTGCCTGTGATTAATAGAAGCTTTTGTATGGAAGAATTTTGTGTTCTCATCTCCAAACTTCACTCCTTTAATTTTACCTCTCTGTTTCCAATAGATCTTTTGATTATTAAGCATAGTTAGCAAAAAAATCCTTTAGCATGTTCCTGCAATTATTCTCAAACACTGATAGATCCCTGTATTCCTCAAACAAGTCCCATAGAAAGATACAATCATTTAGTTCTGCAATCTGTTTCTTATGACAAGCTAAGTTTTTTGCCCATAGCTTAAGTGCTCTTCTGACATTTTTGAACTTTGCATTGATCTTCTTTGCATAATCAGTATGTCCCACTGAAATGTTCCATGCAGCCTGAACCACTTGTTTAAAGGAGCTGTGATTAAGCCAATAATTTTCAAATCTGAACACTTTAGATTTTGGAATATTTGTGCCAATTTTAATCATGCAAGGAAGATTATCAGAAATTGGTTTAGCCATGGGAAGAGCAATGGTATCTGGGTAGCTAGTCATCCAAGCAGCAGAAGTGAAAAACCAGTCTAACTTCTCCAGGATGGGCTGTCCTGCATGTTACTCCAACTAAACTATCTGCCTTTTAGAGGAAGTTCAATCAAACCAAGTTCACTAATAGCCTCATTAAACATAAGCATCTCATTAACATCTCCTCCAGGTTTATTCCTGTCCTCAGGTGTTCCAATGAAGTTAAAGTCCCCCATGATTATCCAATACACATCATTAGGCATTTGAATATTACCAAACCATTCAATGAATTCAATATTATGCTCATGATTGCAAGGACCATAGATGTTTGTGAGAATCCAAGACTTGGATGAAGTGTTGCATGTGAACTGAATGGATAAATAAAATTTGTTTTGAAACATCAACTCTCCAGTGAATAATGCTCCATCCCAAGCAGTGAGGATACCACCAGATGCCCCAATGGAAGGTAAGTATTCAAATTTATTAAATCTCTGTGGACAAACTTTATGTATATATGTTAAATCAAATTTCTCTCTCTTAGTTTCCTGTAAACACACAATCCCAGCAGCACTTTCCTCCACTTTTTTCCTGATAGCCAACCATTTGTCTGGAGAATTTATACCTCTCACATTCCAGTTTAGAATATTCTAGGTTCTATTGTTATTCATATAAAACCAAAGTTATGTGCCTTTGAACACCAAGGTCCATCCCCTGGTGGCTATCCCAAAGTTCAATGAAATTGTGATCCAAATAGATAACAGAGCTATGCAACAATGAACTTCATTCAAGCACTGCACTGAAACAGGTGACAACCAAAACCCAAACAACCAGAAATGAGGGAAAAGAACTTCCAGAGCATCAGACAGAACATAAGTCACTCCCACAATAAGATACCATAGTTTACACTTCAACAGAATACAACCAACAAGCAAAAGGTGCCTCCCAGGGCAATCATCCACTGTGAAACAAGTGCTTGAAATAAAGTTCACTGCATACATATGGGAATTATTTTCCAAAAGAGAACAGCAGGACACTCTGCTGTTTAAACCAAGCTATTTGTGTAGACTCATCATCACACAATCTTTGACTTGGATGCTTCTCTTGTGGCCTTGGACACCTTGGCCACCTCCTCCTGCCCCTTATTTTTAGGTTTCTTGGACAATTTTTCTTGAAGCTCATCCTCAGCAACATTGCAGAAAGATTTAGTCAGGTTTTTAACCACTGAATTCTGAATAACTGGAGGGATAGCATTACATGGCAAGCAAGATTTTAGCATCACATGATTTTCTTCTATAACCCTTATTATCTTTCTTAATCCTGTCACTCCTTCTTACCTCAGATTCAACCAGGGGTTCTTTCTCCCTCCTTTTCCTTGAAATAGCTTCCCCAAGTGGGAGGACTTTATTTGGAGAGACTTGCTAAATAGGACTGCCTGCCCCACTGGAGGAATGAGCTGCAGGGCTCACTCCTTCAATTTCCTTGCCCAGTCCTTGTATGAAATCTTTACAGGTGGGTGCCTGGGAAGTAGCACATCTATCAGGTATATGAAAAAGCAGAGTGTCTTCTTGTTCACAATTAGCAGTCAATAGTTTCCATGTATCAGATTTGAGTAAATGCATTGTCCAACCAAACTTATCAGGTGTCAACAGCAAATGGATTATGAAGTTAAACCAACTTACTGGAATTTCAATTTTGAAAGTGGCTGCAGATCCCTGAGTTGCTGGAGCAAAATGCAGAATCCAGAGATCTAATCCTTCTTCAGAAATTAAATGTGAGTATTCAATAATTTCCATAGCATGATTTTCAGCCAGGGCATGTAAATCAAACATAGTAGGAGAACCTGGCAAGGAAAATGATCCAAAATTACCTTTATTGTTCTAGTCTGATGAGGTGCCTCATGAGGGATTGGGACATCTTCCTTGCCCTTGACATCTGGGAGCAGAGCCTGAGTTGTAGTGACAGTTGCTCCAGCAACAATACTGACAGAAGCAGCCAATGGTGCAAAACTAGTTCCAGCATTTGGAAGGTCTTTCTCAGCCTCATTTTGTTTGTCCATGTCCATGTTAGGAGGAGTAGTGTCAGGAGCATCATTGTCTCTTCCTTCCTTGTGCATATCTATTGTGGAGGCTGATTGTAAATTTTGTTGGAGCTGTGAGTCAACATTCTGAATTACCATTTCAGGCTCTATGGCCATATTCTGTAGTTGTAGATTATCCACAGTGTTTTGTGGCACCTGAAGATTCTCCTCTTCCCCCACAACATTATAGGCCAAGGCAATGTTGAGAAGGCCTTGACCAATTGGTTGCACTGGAACTCCTTGATTAACCTCTTCACTGGCAGAGTGAGTGATAGAAAATAGGCCATCAGATAGAGAAACAATTGTGATAATGCTACAAGTTGAAATTCAGAGAGAACTGTTCAACTAATCTTCACAGTGAAGTGACAATACACGCTCCAGAAGATGGGACACTTTATTAATAAGCCGAACCAACGTGTTGGTGTTACTAAATCAGCCTTACCCAGTACTGCCATCATGTTTGCCAGTGGAGCATGCTTCTGCAAATACGACTACACACCTCTCTCCTCCATTAACTTACATATGGGCCCTCTTGAGGTAGACCCACAAGTCATCGGCATAACTATTTACACTCCGAAGGACGGTATATCCTGGTTGTAGTACTAGTAGAATTGAGATTTAATACACTTTCTTCCCTGTGTTTCACTCTTCTTCCTCCTCTCTTCTTCCTCTTCCTCTCTTCCCCATCGTCGGCCGCACACCATCCCCCCCCCTCTCACTGCTCGGCCACACATGCCATCTTCTTCACTCGCCAGCCCGAATCCACTTCCCCGCTGGCTCGCAGGCACCAAAAACCCCAGTCACTTAGCACCCTAAAAAAACCCTATGGCAGAACCTACTGACACACAGAGCCGCGATAGGAATTCCCTCCCCGATGTTCTCTTGGAGCAGATCTTTAATCGTATAGACATGCTCAGCACCGTCCGTCTGGCCACATGCTCGGTGTCTTTGTATCGTCTGCAACCGGCCAGCTCTTTTCAAGACACCCTGCTTGCTGATGCCCGATCCTCGCAAGTGGCCCAGACACGGACTTGACGATCCTACGGTGGTTGTCGTGGTGCCCCTCGACATGCTACCACTACCCGTCCACCTGTCCTTCATGCGCGGCCACTATTGGGCGGGCATGAAGGCCAACCAGATCGTCCTCATCCACCAATCCGGTAGTCCGTGGCATCTCTTGGATATCTACACCCAGCGAGAGATCATCCTTCCATCATTGGATACCGCCGCCATCGAGCCTCGCGGCCCGCCGGACACTCCTGCCTACTACGCACGAGAGGCGTCAAGCTTTTGGCTCGACCTCTGTCCGCTGAAGGTTGTAATCTGCGAAGTGCCCACACCATCACAAGACTACATGGATTACAAGCTCATTGCCATGTTCAACATGGGATTAGTCTATCTGGAATCCGGTCACCATACATGGTTATGGCTCATCGTCGATCCTCTTCACCCAATATTTCTGTCTGATGCTATAGTGCATGATGGCATCGTTTATGCGGTCGACGCACAGATTGGCTTCCTATACTGGTGGAAACTATCATCGTGTAATTTTTCTATCTCATCTCATCTTTACCTTAAGAATATGACTGCCTGTTCATTGTTACAAATTTAGAATATATAGTATGTCTATAACCACATCATTGCTATATGTTCCTCTCATTTCCTAGATTTTTATGACCACACATGTTATTGTTAGAGTTAATATGAGAACAATTGGCATCTAATGATTGTTAGAATATATATTATGAGTATAACCTCATGATTGCTATATGTTACTATCATTTCTAGGATTTTTATAACAACGCATGTTATTGCTTAGATTTGATATGATAACTGTAGTAAGTGCTATGGTAGAATATGAGTAGGCCCTGTCATATCTGTTTTCCTCTCATTGTTACATGATGTTTGAACCATGATATATTGCTAGAATATGAAAGCCATTGGCTTATTTTTTTAACTTGGGGTATGATTATGACCACGGCATTGCAATTCTCTGTCTATGATATGTGTCACCGTTATAATAATCTTAATTCCACACATACTCTCAACATGATTGTTTATTTTTGTCCTTTTGGTCTCCAATTTGAATTGTTGCAGCAGACGCAAATGCGCTGGTCTTCATGATTCCAGGACCTGGAATCATACCAGCCGATGGGTGGTGGTTTATCGCTCGTTCAGCTGGCGGCGGTCATTCGATGCTCATTTGCACGAACCAAATTGACCAAACCATTTCATCAAACCACATGCAGTACAATGCCTGGGGCGTTCATGACATTGATGGCTATGGATGCTTCATGTTCGAGAAAGATCCCAACTCCGTTGGGCCAAGCGTATTCAACTGGAGGCGGGTTTACAGCCTCGACAACAACTCCATGTTCCTCAGGCTCAATTATCCGATCATCCAACCAATCATCGATCATATCACCGGCGATGATTACCATGCTATGAAACTTCCATTCGCTAGGGGGAACTGTGTTTACACATCATACCATGGGTTTCATGAATCACCATATCCAAAGATTCTCGACACAGCTTGTTGCCAGATAATCTTTAGTGTGTGAAAGGCATCAAGCTTCCATGCGATGGATGGCTTTTGCAAACCCGACATGCGGCGATGTGGTTCATGCCAACAACAAATATGCACAACTTGATTCGTACTGATATCTAGACTGAGCCATGTGTCCTGCTGCTGTAGCATGACCCTCTTTTGTTCGATATTACGTATTGTTGTTAGTTTGAAGCACTCCTCTGGTTAGAAGGATAGATATCTTTATGGGATCAAGTGCATCCTAACTCACCTGCGTAGGATGTACTGATAATGATGATGGAGATGTTGTGCAGAAGCCATATATGACAGTGACGGCCACATCAATACTACTTCATGCAGAACCAGCTTAATTAGCGGTTGGTGCTCGTAACTCATTACTGTTTGATATTTTGCGAAGGAATCCATGCCAGGCAAAGCGCGTTGAGTCTGGTCGTAAGCGGTTACGGTAGATCACTAGCAAGTGCGCGGTTCGTCTAATTAGCGCGTATGGCCGGTTGGGTTAATTGGTGGCCGGAGCGTAGGTTAAGATATAATGCGCGTAGGCTTAGTTTAGCAAGTCTATATTATATATATATATATATATATATATATATATATATATATATCAATTAGGCTTCAAGTGTGTACTTATTGGTGAAATGTTGTCCAATGGGAATTATATTTTGTATTACTCATGTAGACTACAAGTCTGTCGCACAGCCTTGTAACTTCTTACTCCATTTATAAATTTGTACTAGTCCTCTATACCGTATATTGCGCTACTCGTACTACTAGCTCCCTCCTGGTTTACTGGCCCCCTTCGTAATTTGTGTCAAATTTTGACCATAAATTTCACTAACTAAATGTTAATGCATGTCACAAAAATTATATCGTTTTATTCGTATTTGAACATAGTTTCCAATGGAATAATTTTCCGTGACATGCATTGACATTTTGTTGGTTAAACCTATGGTTAAAACGTGACACTAAATACGACTAGTAAGTAATACAGTAGCAGTACTAGTATACGTCGGTCAAATTATTCATCATGTCCACACATTGAATTGACGTGACAACACGCTACGCGTGAGGTGACACAAGAATCCCGGCGGCGTCTTCGGGTATTGTGGACTTCAGATCTGGAGTACCACTTATTTGTCGAAATCTTTCATCATTCACTTAAAACAGTCGATTGATCATTCATTGAGTACCATATAACTGGAATTAAATGATGCAAGTCCAAGAAGGATTGGTCGGTCCTGCCGGCTGGCGTCAAGTTTGATCCCATGGATCAGGAGCTGGTCGAGCACCTTGAGGCCAAAGTGACTGCTGACAGTGTGAGATCTCACCCTCTCATTGATTTGTTCATACCAACCATCGACAACGAGCACAGCATATGCTACACCCATCCTGAGAAACTTCCAGGTAAGACACCATCGGCCGTCTACTTGCACAAACATATTCCTTTGTTTATAGCTCTATTTTTCTTCTTAGATGCAGACCTAGTGAAGCAATTACAATTTGACAATTAATAAAAAGTGAAACAAGTGACTGCAACATTTCAAAGATGTTATGAAAATGCCAACCACGTACACTAAAACCCGTATTCGACAATACTGCAGGTATCACATTGAGTGGCCTAAGCATGCATTTCTTCCAGCGCAATTCCAGGGCGTTCAAAAGGGGCATGTGGACACGTCGCAAGATATAGGCAGAGTGCGGCATGCACGCGATGTGGCACAAGACCGACAATACCTTGCCGGTGGTGGTCAATGACCGGCAGACGGGCAACAAAAAGGTTCTGGTGCTGCACACCAACAAGAACTTCGACCAGCAGAGGACCAACTAGGTGATGCACCAGTACCACCTCAGGGACCTGGAGAAAGAGAAGGAGCGGGAGCTGGTCCTCTGCAAGATTTTCTACCAGACGAACACTAGGGCCAGGAGTAAAAAGATTATATGTTAGTTTGGTATTGGTACTTGTACTACCTTGTCGTCCGCAAGTTGGTATTGTTGTTAATGATCTTTCGGTATGAACTTGGCATTTGCTTCCAACCATCATGCCGAGGGTCGATGTGGATATAAAGCTGAATCATTTGTTTCGAAACGAATTTTCAGGTACCTGATTTTTATTTGATGGGTAGCATAAGCACCTGCCATTTGAATTCCTAGTTCTCCAATTTTTTTAAAACAAGTGCATGCACTTATTATCACGATGAAAAAACAATATACCTGCTGCATCCCAGTTATCAGTCTGTACTTGCAGAATTCTCTCATTTGTTGAGCAGGTATATTGTTTTTTAGGTCGAGCAAGTTTCAACTGGGCTGTAGATTGCCCAGGCTTGGATTTGTTGTTAACAGGCCCAACCCACAACGACAACGGGGCACAAAGATCCAGTAGGTATCTACTGGCCTCTAGCCCGCAAGCGTTAGTTATATTTTGTCTTACAACATCCGCAGGCAGTTTTTTTTACTGAATCAAACACATAGCCCAATTCTATTTTCCTCTCGAAACGCCATGTCCTACATCCGTTTTCTAATCTCTACCTATAGTTTTACTAGTTCATATACACGTATAATTATATTGAAAATACATAAAGTTCCCTTTTCATATTTACATCCTTATTTTTGTTGTTGTTTTCCCTCCCAACGCTGATTTTTTTACCACTGGTTTTCCCTTAAACCAACTCAATTGTCCCACGTCTTATTTGCTTAGAAAAACAAAATGATTTTTTTGGCAAATCGGTAAGTTCTTAAAAAATGTTTATCATTTCAGGATTATAACAGTTGGGACTCCACCGAAATATGCAAAATAAGGTTGAACTTTTTGACCGTGGTCCTGGGCAAAAAATGGGCCGTAATAAATTACTTAAGAGTTAGCAAATGGGCTGCAAATTATATTTTTTTAGCAAATGAGCTCTATGTTGTCTGCCACAGATTTGGAGGCTGACTTGTGGGCCTACTAAGTTCATGCGTACACAAGGTTTCTCAAAAAAGAAACTTAGTCAACAATCGACTCTACCAGCGTCAGACCGTTAGATGTCAATCTAACGGCAATCATGCTTCTTCAGTCTCTGATCTTCCTTCTCCAGCCGTCCAAACTAGCGCCGGCGGAACCGCCCGCTCCCGCCTCCCGTGGTCGGATGTGCTGCCGGGCAGGCCTCACGGCCCCACCATACTCGCATCCCTGGCCTGTCTATCCCTCTACTCACCCACACCTCCTGTTATTTTCCGGTGACGACAGCCGAACCAGTCAACCTTCGTACTCCCCACTGCGTGGGCAGCCACTGCCGTGTCTTCCCCGACTCCGTGTCGTTCCCTTCATAGGTCTCGTCGTCATCCACTGGCCTGGTGCTCTCGGCGCGGCGTGGTCAACATGGTCAATGAACGACATCCATCAGAAGTGGACTGTACGTGGAGAGGCTGACAGCTGGGTCCACAGCTGCACACAAGGAAATGCCTCCTTATTACGCACAAAATAATGATTCCTCCACCTGACATCTAAGACCCACCGGAAGGGCCTCTGTATTTCGCAAAAAAACGTTCCCCCCGCTGACAGCTCAGACCCACCAGCTATATCTTCGCACACAAGGAAGTGCCTCCTTATTACACACAAAAAATGAATACCTCCTGCGTGGGAGGCTGACTTGTGGGCCTACTAGGTTGAAGGGGACAGAGGGCTTTGCCAACTTAGTCAATATGAACGATTCTAGCTCCAGTGACCGTACGATGTCCATCCAACGGCCGTAGTGCTTCTTCAACCTCTGGTCTTTTTGCTCCAGCCGCCCAAACCAGCACCGATCGTGCCGCGTGCTCCTGCCTCCCGTGGCTGGCTGTGATGCCGCGGAGGCCTCACTGCCCCTACTACTCCCACCGCTGGCCAGGCCATCCGCCTCTACTCACCCACACCCCCTGTTATTCTACGGTGATGGCAGCCTCACACCGCAGCCGAACCAGTGAACCCTCATAATCCTCTCCACGTGGGCTTCCACTGCCGCGTCTTCCCCGGCTCCGCCTCATCCTCTTCCTAGGCCTCGCTGTCGTGCACTGTAGCGACCAGACCTCAAACAGTCTGATCTCCGTGCTCCGGTGTCATCCCTGGATCAGTAATGCTGACACCACACAGTACTCGGAGGATTTATAGCAGAGTAGCAATCACACACTTATTACACCGAGTGTCTCAAAAGAGAACTTATTACAATAAATATGGCTTAAGGCCATCTAATAACGATAACAGCGGAAGGCTTGGAAGACAAGTGAGTCCATCAACTCCAACGGCATCACTGAGTATAGAACCACGACCTAAAACTCCTCAATCATCATCTGAAAAGTCTACAACATTAACATTGCAGCCCGAAACGGGTCAGCACATGGAATATGCTGGCAAGGTAACACATAGAGAGTAATGGAATGCAACAACTATACTATATGCATATTTGGCTGGTGGAAAGCTCTATGGTTACAGTTTTTGCGTAAAGCCAATTTTTCCCTACTTCAAAAGGAATAAAATTAATTACTATCATGGTGGTTGTTAAACATTGAGAATGGTTGACAGCATCCTCAATCCCAATTAAGTAACATCATTCAAGTCCCACAAAATTAATTTAGAGTAACATGTTGAGATTCACATGATAATCCAGGTACTAGATACTCAAGATGTCCATAACCGGGGACACGGCTAACCATGATTAGTTTGTTACACTCTGTAGAGGTTTGCGCACTTTTCCCCACAAGACCCGATCGCTTCCGTTTGGTTTCTTGCACTACAAGGTGTTTGAGAAACAGATGACCGAGACACAGTCTTTCAGAAGCGCTAGCACCTTACGACGGATAGACCGGTATACCTACTTTCCCCTACATCTGCTAGTCTACCTTGTAAGAGTTCGCACAACTTAGTCAACTATGCCAAAGCCCATAATGGCTTGTGGCTGCACATGGAAGTTTCTAGTTTGAATAATCTCATGATCCCTTTGAGCCTGGGTGGCGGTCCAAAAGAAAACAGGCAAGTCCTGGTAACCCCAGGTGCCTCAATCCACCCAGATGTGTGTTAGGTTGCCCCCTTAGATAAACCCTTAATTATAAATCTCACATCTGTCATGGATATCACTCACCCAATCCACGTCTACTGGCATAGCATGGCATAATAAGCAAACGTAGAAGTAACTCCCAAAGGTTTGATAATAAATAGGTAATAGGTACTACCTCATCTACTTCCCATCCCACAATTTAATTAGATCCTAATCATGCAATGTGTGAGGATTGATCTAATGCAATAAAACTGGGTTGTAGAAAAGGTATGATCAAAGTGTTACTTGCCTTGCTGATGATCCGCGAAACCTAGAGACTCGAAGTAACAGGCGGCGCACTCCGGGTATTCTATCGCAGACAAACAAACAAGCATACAATAAGTACTCATCTAATGCACAGGTAAAACTCAAACAGAAGATCTAACCAGAAAGTTCAACTTAAGAACCCTGGTTTGCGAAAGAATCAAATCGAACGAAGCAAAAGAAATCAAACGGCGAAAGAAAACAACTTCGTTCTAGTAATCTGGATCTAGGGCAAATTTTACAGTAGCAAAAACTTGTTTAAGTTGATTATTCGGAAAGAGGGTTTCGAGACGAAACTCCACGCGCTTGAATCGCCTGATTCCGATAAACGAGCGAAAAGTTAAACTAAAACGAAAATTGGATCAGAAATCGCGATCAGAAAATAACCGCGGAAAATCCGACGAAAAAGAAAAACGACGAATAGAATTTTTTTTAAACAGCACGGAAAACGCGGCGGCGGCAAACCTCGAAAGGCGCGCGGCTCCGGCGGCGGCGGCGGCGGGCGGCGGCGGCGGATTAGGGTTAGGGTTAGGGCGCGGTGGCGGCTGGCTCTCTCTCTCGCCCGGGGCGCGCCTTATAAAGTTTCGGCTGGCGGTTTCCTGGCCGGTTACGGCCCGGAGTCGGTTACGCGTTTTTTTAAATAATTCCGCTCGGAAGAAAAATAAAAAGAAATACTAAACGGACTCCAAAAATCATGAAATAAATTTTGTCGGGTTCCTAAAATCAAGCCCGATAAAGTGAACATTTGTCTGGGCCCAAACTACCACTTTGAAAAACGCGCATTTTTCCTAAATTCAAATAAAAATACCGAAAAACTCCGAAATAAAACTTATTTGATTTTTTTATTAAATCCTCAATATTTCTATATTTTGGGAAAGTCATTTTATTCCCTCTCTCATATTTTTGTAATAGAAATAATTGATGATAAAATAAATAAAATCAAATGATCCTGTTTACATAATTTGAGAAAACTCAAATGTGTAAATAACGAAATCCCCAACTCTCTCCGTAGGTCCTTGAGTTGCTTAGGATTTTCTAGGATCAAAACCAAAAGCAAAATAAAATATGATATGCATGATGACCTAATGTATAACATTCCAAATTGAAAATTTGGGATGTTACAAACCTACCCCCCTTAAGATGAATCTCGCCCTCGAGATTCGGGTTGGCTAGAAAATAGGTGAGGGTGGTCTTTGAGCAAATCTTCCTCTCGCTCCCAAGTGGCTTCATCCTCTGTGTGGTGGCTCCACTGAACTTTGCAAAACTTGATAACCTTGCTGCGAGTAACTCGGCTGGCAAACTCGAGGATCTTGACTGGTTTCTCCTCATAGGTCAAATTGTTATCCAACTGAATTTCTTCTAATGGCACTGTGTCTCTCAAAGGTATGTCAGTCATCTCCGCGTGACACTTCTTCAACTGAGAAACGTGAAACACATCATGCACTCCGGCCAATCCTTCTGGCAATTCCATCTTGTAGGCCACTTCTCCCATACGCTCCAAAACTCGATATGGTCCTACAAATCATGGCGCTAACTTCCCCTTAACTCCAAAACGCTTAATCCCTCGAAGTGGGGATACTCAAAGATAAGCTCTATCTCCGACTTCGTAAACTGTCTCCTTGCGTTTAGAATCTGCGTAGCTCTTCTGCCTGGACTGGGCTACCTTGAGCCTATCGCGAATCAACTTCACCTTCTGTTTAGACTCCTTAATCAGATCTAGTCCAAACAACTGGCGGTCTCCAACTTCGTCCCATGACAACGGTGTCCTGCACCTCCTTCCGTACAAAGCTTCGAAAGGTGCCATCTTCAAACTGGTATGATAGCTATTATTGTAGGAAAACTCTGCATATGGCAAATTATCGTCCCAACTAGATCCATAATCTAGCGCACAAGCTCTCAGCATATCCTCCAAAATCTGATTGACTCTCTCGGTCTGTCCATTTGTCTGTGGATGAAAAGCTGTACTAAATTCTAACCTGGTACCCAAAGTCTCATGCAACTGCTTCCAGAACTTTGAGGTAAACTGGGTTCCTCTATCTGATACGATGCTCCTCGGAACTCCATGCAAACACACGATCCTGGTCATGTATATCTTTGCCAACTTAGCACTTGTGTAAGTGGTCTTTACTGGGATGAAATGAGCTACCTTCGTCAATCGATCAACTACAACCCAAATCGAGTCATAGCCTGAACGAGTCCTTGGTAATCCCGTGATAAAATCCATGCCTAGCTTATCCCACTTCCATTTGGGTATCGACAATGGTTGCAACAATCCTGCTGGCTTCTGATGCTCTACCTTTACTCTCTGACATACATCACAAACTGCTACATACTCCGCAATATCCTTCTTCATTCCGGTCCACCAGAAAATATCCTTCAAATCCAAATACATCTTGGTATTTCCTGGGTGAATCGAATACGGTGAATCATGGGCCTCTTGCAAAATCAACTTCTTGATCTCCGGGTTGTTGGGCACGTAAACACGGTCTTCAACCCATAGGGTGTCGTGCTCATCCTCACGAAATCCTTTAGCTTTTCCTTTGCTCAGTTTCTCCTTTATAGTGGCAATCTCTTTGTCAGTTTTCTGAGCTTCTCTGATTCTATCCATCAGTGTTGACTGAATCTCCAATGCTGCTACATAGCCTCTCGGAACTATTTCCAAACATAGCTCATAAAAATTTTCTGCTAACTCCTGGGGTATTTCTCCTGTCATTAACGTATTGACATGGCTCTTGCGGCTTAATGCATCAGCTACTACATTAGCTTTTCTGGGATGATAATGCAATTTCATATCATAATCTTTGATGAGCTCCAACCATCTCCTTTGTCTGAGATTCAACTTCTTCTGCGTGAAAATGTACTTCAAACTCTTATGATCCGTGTACACTTCACAATGGTTTCCAATGAGGAAATGTCTCCATGTCTTTAATGCATGCACTACGGCTGCTAACTCCAAATCATGCGTGGCATAATTCAATTCATGGGGCTTCAGTTGTCGTGAAGCATACGAAAGAACTCTTCCTTCCTGCATAAGCACTGCTCCAAGTCCTCGACGTGAAGCGTCGCAATACACCTCATAATCCTTGGTTTGATCTGGCAAAATCAACGCTGGTGAGGTAACCAAACGGTTCTTCAACTCCTGGAAACTTGCCTCACACTCCTCAGTCCATTTGAACTTAGTATCCTTCTTCAACAACTCCGTCATATGTTTTGCAATCTTTGAGAAATTCTCAATAAATCTCCGGTAGTATCCTGCGAGTCCAAGAAAACTCTGGATCTCTCCAACTGTTGTTGGTGCTTCCCACTTGGTCACGGTTTCAACTTTAGCGGGATCAACAGCTATACCTTCTCCAGATATAACGCGTCCGAGGAATCCTACTTCCTTCAACCAAAATTCACATTTACTGAACTTGGCATATAATTGGTGTTCTCTGAGCTTTCCAAGTACCAAACGCAAATGCTCCTTATGTTCCTCTTCATTCTTCGAATATACCAGGATATCATCAATGAACACTACGACGAACTTATCCAAAAACTCCATAAACACTTTGGTCATCATGTTCATAAAATAGGCAGGCGCGTTAGTCAGTCCAAATGACATAATGGTATACTCATACAGTCCATATCTTGTGGTAAAAGCTGTCTTAGGAATATCCTGTTCTCGAATCTTCAACTGGTGGTATCCTGATTACAAATCGATCTTGGAAAACACTTTAGCTCCTTGCAACCGATCAGACAGATCGTTGATCATTGGTAGTGGGTACTTGTTCTTGATCGTTACTTCATACAATCCTCGATAATCAACAACCATCCTTAACGATCCATCCTTCTTCTCCACTAAAAGTACTGGCGATCCCCAAGGCGAAGAACTTGGGCGAATATATCCCTTATCCAGTAACTCCTTAATCTGCTTCTTAATTTCCACCAAATCTTTTGCTGGCATCCTATATGGTCTCTTTGATATTGGCCCAGTGCCTGGTAAAAGCTCAATCAAAAACTCAATGTCTCTATCCGGTGGCATGCCTGGCAACTCTTCGGGAAATACATCAGGAAAATCCTTTACCACTGGTACTTCCTCCTGCACAACACCTGATAAGGAATTTACTTGTGTCCTGTTTGGCGCATGTCGGGATACATACTTGATCCTTCTCCCTTCTGGCGTTGTGAGCAAAATTGTCTTACTGGCGCAATCGATGTTTCCCCCATACATCGACAACCAATCCATACCAAGAATCACATCCAGACCTTGGGATCCAAAATAATTAAATCCGTTGGGAAAACATGCCTTCGTATACTTAATGGCACTTGAAAACATCCTTGACTGGCCATGTGCTCCGCTCCTGGTGAGCTTACTAGCATAGGTGTTTTAAGAATCCTAGTGGGCAGGCTATACTTTTCCACAAATCCCCTTGATATGTATGAATGCGATGCACCAGTATCAAAAAGAACGAGTGCAGTAAATGACTTAACCAAAAACTTACATATTACTGCATCGGGCTGAGCTTCAACCTCTTCCACGTTAACGTGGTTCACCTGTCCCCTGTTGAAAGGGTTCGGCTTCTTTCCAGAGCTTCCATTGCCATTTTGTCCTTCAGGACAGTCATTTGCATAATGTCCTGGCTTCGAACACTTATAGCAAGTGATGTGGCTCAAGTCCTTCTTGGCTGGGGTTGATGGGGTGCTGCGGTTCTGTCCATTGCTTCCCCCATTCCCATTACCATTCTTGGTGCCATTGTGATTGTGCGAGCTACCTACTCCATGGGTATGCTGAAAATGTCCTCCTGGCCTAGGGGTAAAACGAGGCTTCTGCTGAGCTCCTGAATTATACTTCCCTTGTCCATACTTCCTCTTGCGGTTCTCAATTTGCTGCTGCTTCCCTTCAATCATAAGAGCACGGTCTACCAACTCCTGGTAGTTGTTGAAGGTGGCTACCATCAACTGCATACTCAACTCATCATTCAATCCTTCCAGGAATTTCTCCTGCTTAGCTGCATCCGTAGCAACGTCATCTGGGGCATAACGTGCTAGCTTACTAAACTCCTCCACATACTAGCCAACTGTCCGTCCTCCTTGGCGCAAGTTACGAAACTCACGCTTCTTCATGGCCATTGCTCCTGCTGAAACATGGGCAGTACGGAAAGCCTGCTGAAACTGGTCCCATGTGATAGTGTCGACTGGGAAGGTGGTTGTGAAATTCTCCCACCAAGATGCTGCGGGTCCTTCTAACTGATGTGCGGCAAACTTAACCTTCTCCACATCAGTGCATCCTGCTGTGGTCAACTCCCTAGCTATCTTGCGGAGCCAATCATCTGCTACTATCAGCTCGGTGCTACTAGAAAACACCAGCGGATTCAGCCTAAGAAAACGGGCTAAGTGGTCAACAGGTGGTGGTGGTGGTGGATTGTTGTTGTTGTTCCCCTGATTCTGATTCTGAACTAGCAACTGCATCAAGGTGTTCTGCTGCTGGATCAACTGGGTGAGCTCCGGCGGAAAGGCAAATCCAGGGTCACGTCTCGGAGGCATCTGAGGGTTTAGAAAAGATGAGATATAAGAATAGAGGGGGTCTAAAGGGAAAACACTACCCATATGCACATGAGGCAAAAGCACACAATTCACTTCAATCAATCAAACAAAGGCATACAATCGGTCTAGCTATCGCAAAAGTGCTCTGACTACTATATTTACATGGTGGACTACTACTACTGGTGAGGTGGTCTTCTAGAAATATTCTATGGTTGTAGACTCCATGATATCTGCTCCTGCTTCATCCACATAGTCATCATCGCTACTATCTTGTTCCGAGTCGGTGGCGTCAATGATGATGTAGTCCTTCGGGCTAATCTCCTTGGGTTCCTCATCTTCATCTACTGGTGTCGGGCCTCCCATAAATATTCCAATCTTCTTGATCAGATCGTCATTCTTCTCCACCAGTACTTCAATTTCTTCTTCATAATCTTCACATGTAGCCTTGAGTTCTTCCTCCAGTTCCTTGATTCTAGTCTTAGCCTTCTTCAGATCTATCATGTCGGCGCACATCTGATTCTCCTGGCGTCGAATGTGCTGATTTAACTCCTGAATAAAAGCTGCAATTGATCTATCTTTCCTGGTGCTGATCATCTCCCAGTGTTCATCTCGGCGCCCACAAATCTGGTAGATAGTATCTTTGAGATCCTTGCGGTAGACTTCTCCAATGCGTCCCATGGCGATGTGAGCTGCCATGCTCTTTCCTAGACTCCAAGTTGGGGCATCAAAAGAAAACTCTATGGGCTCAGTGACTGGCATGAACGTCCTTCTTGGAACTTGAACTTGAATCATCCAACGCTCTTCTTCAGGTAAAGTGGCGTTGTAGGTTCCCGTGAAGCTTGGTATTCCTATGTTCAGGTATCTAGTGACTTCCCTCAAGTGGCGTCCAAAGGGTGTATCTTCATCTGGTTGTGTGAACTTGTTCCTTGCATCCGCCATCCTAAAGAGTAGAAAAGTTGAGAAGTCAGAAGAGGAGAGAGTGAGCAGTGATCCAGGTCTTTAGCTTAGTGGTCGTGTCCTACAGTCAGCGTGTGCTCTGATACCATCTCTGTAGCGACCAGACCTCAAACAGTCTGATCTCTATGCTCCGGTGTCATCCCTGGATCAGTAATGCTGACACCACACAGTACTCGGAGGATTTATAGCAGAGTAGCAATCACACACTTATTACATCGAGTGTCTCAAAAGAGAACTTATTACAATAAATATGGCTTAAGGCCATCTAATAACGGTAATAGCGGAAGGCTTGGAAGATAAGTGAGTCCATCAACTCCAACGGCATCACTGAGTATAGAACCACGACCTAAAACTCCTCAATTGTCGTCTGAAAAGTCTGCAACATTAACGTTGCACCCCGAAAACGGGTCAGCACATGGAATATGCTGGCAAGGTAACACATAGAGAGTAATGGAATGCAACAACTATACTATATGCATATTTGGCTGGTGGAAAGCTCTATGGTTACCGTTTTTGCGTAAAGCCATTTTTTCCCTACTTCGAAAGGAATAAAATTAATTACTATCATGGTGGTTGTTAAACATTGAGAATGGTTGACAGCATCCTCAATCCCAATTAAGTAACATCATTAAAGTCCCACAAAATTAATTTAGAGTAACATGTTGAGATTCACATGATAATCCAGGTACTAGATACTCAAGATGTCCATAACCGGGGACACGGCTAACCATGATTAGTTTGTTACACTCTGCAGAGGTTTGCGCACTTTTCCCCACAAGACTTGATCGCCTCCATTTGGTTTCTCACACTACAAGGTGTTTGAGAAACGGATGACCGAGACACAGTCTTTCAGAAGCGCTAGCACCTTACGACGGATAGACCGGTACACCTACTTTCCCCTACATCTGCTAGTCTACCCTGTAAGAGTTCGCACAACTTAGTCAACTATGCCAGAGCCCATAATGGCTTGTGGCTGCACACGGAAGTTTCTAGTTTGAATAATCTCGTGATCCCTTTGAGCCTGGGTGGCGGTCCAAAAGAAAACAGGCAAGTCCTGGTAACCCCAGGTGCCTCAATCCACCCAGATGTGTGTTAGGTTGCCACCTTAGATAAACCCTTAATTATAAATCTCACATCTGTCATGGATATCACTCACCCAATCCACGTCTACTGGCATAGCATGGCATAATAAGCAAACGTAGAAGTAACTCCCAAAGGTTTGATAATAAACAGGTAATAGGTACTACCTCATCTACTTCCCATCCCACAATTTAATTAGATCCTAATCATGCAATGTGTGAGGATTGATCCAATGCAATAAAACTGGGTTGTAGAAAAGGTATGGTCAAAGTGTTACTTGCCTTGCTGATGATCCGCGAAACCTAGAGACTTGAAGTAACAGGCGGCGCACTCCGAGTATTCTATCGCAAACAAACAAACAAGCATACAATAAGTACTCATCTAATGCACAGGTAAAACTCAAACAGAAGATCTAACCAGAAAGTTCAACTTAAGAACCCTGGTTTGTGAAAGAATCAAATCGAACGAAGCAAAAGAAATCAAATGGCGAAAGAAAACAACTTCGTTCTAGTAATCTGGATCTAGGGCAAATTTTACAGTAGCAAAAACTTGTTTAAGTTGATTATTCGGAAAGAGGGTTTCGAGACGAAACTCCACGCGCTTGAATCGCCTGATTCCGATAAACGAGCGAAAAGTTAAACTAAAACGAAAATCGGATCAGAAATCGCGATCAGAAAATAACCGCGGAAAATCCGACGAAAAAGAAAAACGATGAACAGAATTTTTTTAAACAGCACGGAAAACGAGGCGGCGGCGAACCTCGAAACGCGCGCGGCTCTGGCGGCGGTGGATTAGGGTTAGGGTTAGGGCGCGGTGGCGGCTGGCTCTCTTTCTCGCCCGGGGCGCGCCTTATAAAGGCCCGGCTGGCGGTTTCCTGGCCGGTTACGGCCCGGAGTCGGTTACGCGTTTTTTTTAAATAATTCCGCTCGGAAGAAAAATAAAAAGAAATACTAAACGGACTTCAAAAATCACGAAATAAATTTTATCGGGTTCCTAAAATCAAGCCCGATAAAGTGATCATTTATCTGTGCCCAAACTACAACTTTGAAAAACGCGCATTTTTCCTAAATTCAAATAAAAATACCGAAAAACTCCGAAATAAAACTTATTTGATTTTTTTTATTAAATCCTAAATATTTCTATATTTTGGGAAAGTCATTTTATTCCCTCTCTCATATTTTTGTAATAGAAATAATTGATGATAAAATAAATAAAATCAAATGATCCTGTTTACATAATTTGAGAAAACTCAAATGTGTAAATAACGAAATCCCCAACTCTCTCCGTAGGTCCTTGAGTTGCTTAGGATTTTCTAGGATCAAAACCAAAAGCAAAATAAAATATGATATGCATGATGACCTAATGTATAACATTCCAAATTGAAAATTTGGGATGTTACATGCACCGCCGTGGTGCTCTCGGCGCGGCGTGGTCAACGTGGTCAAGGAACGACTTCCATCGGAAGAGTACTATACGTGGAGAGGTTGACAGTTGGGTCCACGGCCGCAGCAAGGAAGTGCCTCCTTATTACGTGCAAAATAATTATTCCTCTACCTGACAGTAGGGACTCATCGGATGGGCTACAATATTTCGTGAAAAAACGTTTCCCCCTGACTGCTGGGACCCACCAGCTACATCTTCGCACGCAAGGAAGTGCTTCACAGTCGGGATCTACCTGGTCGAAGCGTACATAGCGTTGTCATTCTGGTCACGAATGTGTACGTACATACTGGTCGATGTAGAGGCGTGCATGTGTCGTAGTAGAGGTGCACACGTAGCATGTACACGTACGTACAGCGGCCAGGGTGCAAGAAAGTAAATACGGCCACGTACGTACATACCGGCGGGGTCTCGAACGCCTACTCACGCATACGTACGGCTGATACGTCTCCAACGTATCTATAATTTTTGATTGCTCCATGCTATATTATCTACTGTTTTGGACATTATTGGGCTTTATTATCCACTTTTATATTATTTTTGGGACTAACCTACTAACCGGAGGCCTAGCCCAGAATTGATGTTTTTTTACCTGTTTTAGGGTTTCGAAGAAAAGGAATATCAAACGGAGTCCAAACAGAATGAAACCTTCGGGAACGTGATTTTCTCAACAAACAGGACCCGGGAGACTTGGACCCTACGTCAAAAAGAAAAGAGGAGGCCACAAGGTAGGGGCGCGCCTGCCTACCCCAGGCGCGCCCTCCACCCTCGTGCCCCCTGTTGCTCCACCGACGTACTCCTTCCTCCTATATATATCCATTGTTGAGGAAATCGTTAACTGGTAGCTGCTCGGTTGGCTGGTGAGTAGGGGATTAATCGACTAATCGGCAAGTTAATTGGCCATTTAATCAATTAATTGGACGATTTTTGAGTTTATCAGCTACTCGGTGACCCTACGAGTAGGGATTAATCGGCAAGTTAACTGGTTAATCAGATGAATTCTTGAACAGGGTATATATCCACGTACCCCAAACAATCAGATACGGAGCCAAAAACCTAATTCTACCGCTGCAACTTTCTATATCCATGAGATCCCATCTTGGGGGTTGTTCCGGAGCTCCGTCGGAGGGGGCATCAATCATGGGGGGCTTCTACATCAACACCATAGCCCTCCGATGAAGTGTGAGTAGTTTACCTCAGACCTACGGGTCCATAGTTAGTAGCTAGATGGCTTCTTCTCTCTTCTTGGATCTCAATACAATGTTCTCCCCCTTTCTTGTGGAGAACTATTTGATGTAATCTTCTTTTTGTGGTGTGTTTGTTGAGACCGATGAATTGTGGGTTTATGATCAAGTCTATCTATGAATAATATTTGAATCTTCTCTGAATTCTTTTATGTATGATTGGTTATCTTTGCAAGTCACTTCGAATTATCAGTTTGGTTTGGCCTACTAGATTGATCTTTCTTGCAATGGGAGAAGTGCTTAGCTTTGGGTTCAATCTTGCGGTGTCCTTTCCCAGTGACAGTAGGGGCAGCAAGGCACGTATTGTATTGTTGCCATCGAGGATAACAAGATGGGGTTTTCTTCATATTGCATGAGTCTATCCCTCTACATCATGTCATCTTGCTTAAGGCGTTACTCTGTTTTTAACTTAATACTCTAGATGCATGCTGGATAGCGGTCGATGAGTGGAGTAATCGTAGTAGATGCAGGCAGGAATCGGTCTACTTGTCTCGGACGTGATGCCTATATACATGATCATACCTAGATATTCTCATAACTATGCTCAATTCTGTCAATTGCTCAACAGTAATTTGTTCACCCACCGTAGAATACTTATGCTCTTGAGAGAAGCCACTAGTGAAACCTATGGCCCCTGGGTCTATCTTTATCATATTGATCTCCTACTACTTAGTTATTTCCTTTGCTATTTACTTTGCCTTTATTTTACTTTGCATCTTTATCATAAAAATACCAAAAATATTATCTTATCATATCTACCAGATCTCACTCTCGTAAGTGGACTTATAGGGATTGTCAACCCCTATTTGCGTTGGTTGCGAGGATTTATTTGTTTTGTGCAGGTACGAGGGACTTGCGCATAGCCTCCTATTGGATTGATACCTTGGTTCTCAAAAACTGAGGGAAATACTTATGCTACTTTGCTGCATCATCCCTTCCTCTTCGGGGGAAACCAACACAGTGCTCAAGAGGTAGCAAGAAGGATTTTTTGCGCCGTTGCCAGGGAGGTCTACACAAAAGTCAACATACCAAGTACCCATCACATACCCTTATCTCCCACATTACATTATTTGCCATTTGCCGCTCGTTTTCCTCTCCCCCACTTCACCCTTGCCATTTTATTCGCCCTCTCTCTCTATCCTCCCTCTCTTTCCCTATTTGCCTCTTTTTGCCCGCTTGCTTTTTGTTTGCTTGTGTGTTAGTTTGCTTACTTGTCACGATGACTCAAGATAATACTAAATTGTGTGGCAACAACAATGATTTTATTAGCACTCCGATTGCTCCTCTTACTGATGCTGAATCTTATGAAATTAATACTGCTTTGCTGAATCTTGTCATGAAAGATCCGTTTTCCGGCCTTCCTAGTGAAGATGCCGCTACCCATCTAAATAGCTTCGTTGATTTGTGTGACATGCAAAAGAAGAAAGATGTGTATAATGATATTGTTAAATTGAAGCTATTTCCTTTTTCGCTTAGAGATCGTGCTAAAGCTTGGTTTTCGTCTTTGCCTAAAAATAGTATTGATTCATGGAACAAGTGCAAAGATGCTTTTATCTCTAAGTATTTTCCTCCCGCTAAGATCATCTCTCTTAGAAACGATATTATGAATTTTAAGCAACTTGATCATGAACATGTTGCAAAAGCTTGGGAGAGAATGAAAATAATGATACATAATTGCCCTACTCATGGTTTAAATTTGTGGATGATTGTTCAGAATTTTTATGCCGGATTGAATTTTGCTTCTAGAAATCTTTTAGATTCGGCCGCGGGAGGCACTTTTATGGAAATCACTTTAGGAGAAGCTACTAAACTCCTAGATAATATTATGGTTAATTATTCTCAATGGCATACTGAAAGATCTACTAATAAAAAGGTGCATGCGATAGAAGAAATTAATGTTTTGAGTGGAAAGATGGATGAACTTATGAAATTATTTGCTAATATGAGTGTTTCTTCTGATCCTAATGATATGCCCTTATCTACTTTGATTGAGAATAATAATGAATCTATGGATGTGAATTTTGTTGGTAGGAACAATTTTGGTAACAACGCGTATAGAGGAAATTTCAACCTAGGCCTTATCCTAGTAATCCCTCTAATAATTATGGTAATTCCTACAACAATTCTTATTGAAATTATAATAAGATGCCCTCTGATTTTGAATCTAATATTAAAGAATTCATTACTTCACAAAAGAATTTTAATGCTATGATTGAAGAAAAAATGCTTAAGATTGATGATTTGGCTAGGAACATTGATAGAATTGCTCTTGATGTTGATTCTTTGAAACTTAGATCTATTCCACCTAAGCATTATATCAATGAGTCTCTCAAAGACATGAGAATTTCCATTGATGAGTGCAAAGAAAGAACCGCTAGGATGCGTGATAACAAAGATGCCTTTATAAGAGCGTGTTCTTCTAGTACCTATGAAAATAAATATGAAGATCTAAAAGTTATTGATGTGTCCCCTATTAAATCTTTGTTTTGCAATATGAATCTTGATAATGATGGGACTGAATACGATACACCTTTACCTAGAAGGCGCTCCAAGAATTCAGAATTTGTTGATCTTGATGCTAAATTTGATAAAAGTGGGATTGAAGAAATTAAAACCCTAGATGTTGCTAAACCCACTATGATGGATTTCAAGGAATTTAACTATGAAAATTGCTCTTTGATTGATTGTATTTCCTTGTTGCAATCCGTGCTAAATTCTCCTCACGCTTATAGTCAAAATAAAGCGTTTACTAAACATATCGTTGATGCCTTGATGCAATCTTATGAAGAAAAACTTGAATTGGAAGTTTCTATCCCTAGAAAACTTTATGATGAGTGGGAACCAACTATTAAAATTAAAATTAAAGATCATGAATGCTATGCTTTATGTGATTTGGGTGCTAGTGTTTCCACGATTCCAAAGACTTTGTGTGATTTGTTAGGTTTCCGTGATTTTGATGATTGCTCTCTAAACTTGCACCTTGCGGATTCCACTATTAAGAAACCTATGGGAAGAATTAATGATGTTCTTATTTTTGCAAATAGGAATGATGTGCCCGTAGATTTTATTGTTCTTGACATAGATTGCAATCCTTCATGTCCTATTATTCTTGGTATACCTTTCCTTAGAACGATTGATGCAATTATTGATATGAAGGAAGGAAATATTAGATTCCAATTTCCATTAAGGAAAGACATGGAACACTTTCCTAGAATGAAAATTAAATTAGCTTATGAATCTATTATGAGAGCCACTTATGGATTGCCTACCAAAGATGGCAATACCTAGATCTATCCTTGCTTGTTATGCCTAGCTAGGGGCGTTAAACGATAGCGCTTGTTGGGAGGCAACCCAATTTTATTTTTATTCTTTGATTTTTGCTCCTGTTTAGTAATAAATAATTTTTCTAGCCTCTGTTTTGGTTGTGTTTTTTGTGTTTAATTAGTGGTTGTGCCAAGTAGAACCGTTGGGAAGACTTGGGGAAAGTCTTGTTGAACTTGCTGTAAAAAGCAGAAACTTTAGCGCTCACGAGAACTGCTGTAATTTTTATTTGGAGAGTGATATTTAGTTAATTATTTTTGAAGATGATTAATAGATAAATTCCTCACGTCCAGAAATTTATTTTAGAATTTTGGGGTTCCATATCTTGCGCTAGCTACAGATTACTACAGACTGTTCTATTTTTGACAGATTCTATTTTTCGTGTGTTGTTTGCTTATTTTGATGAATCTATGGCTAGTAAAATAGTTTATAAACCATAGAGAAGTTGCAATACAGTAGGTATAACACCAATATAAATAAATAATGATTTCATTACAGTACCTTGAAGTGGTCTTTTATTTTCTTTCGCTAACGGAGCTCACGAAATTTTCTACTTTAAGTTTTGTGTTGTGAAGTTTTCAAGTTTTGGGTAAAGATTTGATGGATTATGGAACAAGGAGTGGAAAGAGCCTAAGCTTGGGGATGCCCATGGCACACCCAAGATAATATAAGGACACCTAAAAGCCAAAGCTTGGGGATGCCTCGGAAGGCATCCCCTCTTTCGTCTACTTCTATCGGTAACTTTACTTGGAGCTATATTTTTATTCGCCACATGATATGTGTTTTGCTTGGAGCGTCTTGTATTATTTGAGTACTTTCTTTTTAGTTTACCACAATCATCCTTCCTGTACACAACTTTTGAGAGAGCCATACATGATTTGGAATTTGTTAGAATACTCTATGTGCTTCGCTTATATCTTTTGAGTTATATAGTTTTGCTCTAGTACTTCACTTATATCTTTTAGAGAACGGTGGTGGATTTGTTTTATAGAAACTATTGATCTCTCATGCTTCACTTAGATTATTTTGAGAGTCTTAATAGCATGGTAATTTTCTTAAAATCCTAATATGCTAGGAATTCAAAGTTAGTAAAATTTTCTTAAGAGTGTTTTGAATACTAAGAGAAGTTTGATGCTTGATTATTGTTTTGAGATATGGAGGTAATAATATCAAAGTCGTGCTAGTTGAGTAGTTGTGAAATTGAGAAATACTTGTGTTGAAATTTGCAAGTCCCGTAGCATGCACGTATGGTATACATTATGCAACAAATTTGAAACATGAGGTGTTATTTGATTGTCTTCCTTATGAGTGGCGGTCGGGGACGAGCGATGGTCTTTTCCTACCAATCTATCCCCCTAGGAGCATGTGCGTAGTACCGAGGTTTTTGATGACTTGTAGATTTTTGCAATAAGTATGTGAGTTCTTTATGACTAATGTTGAGTCCATGGATTATACGCACTCTCACCCTTCCGTCCTTGCTAGCCTCTTCGGTACCGTGCATTGCCCTTTCTCACATTGAGAGTTGGCGCAAACTTCGCCGATGCATCCAAACCCCGTGATATGATACGCTCTTTCACACATAAACCTCCTTATATCTTCCTCAAAACAACCACCATACCTACCTATTATGGCATTTCCATAGCCATTCCGAGATATATTGCCATGCAACTTTCCATCATTCCATTCATCATGACACATTCATCATTGTCATATTGCTTAGCATGATCATGTAGTTGACATAGTATTTGTGGCAAAGCCACCATTCATAATTCTTTCATACATGTCACTCCTGGTCCATTGCATATCCCGGTACACCACCGGAGGCATTCATATAGAGTCATCTTTTGTTCTAGTATCGAGTTGTAATCATTGAGTAGTAAATAAATAGAAGTGTGATGATCATATTTTCTAGAGCATTGTCCCAAGTGAGGAATAAATATATATATATAAAGAGAAAGGCCATAAAAAAGAGAAGGCCCAAAAAAAGAAGAGAAAGGCCATAAAAAAGAGAAGGCCCAAAAAATGATGAGAGAGAAGGGACAATGTTACTATCTTTTACCACACTTGTGCTTCAAAGTAGCGCCATGATCTTCATAGTAGAGAGTCTCTCATGTTATCACTTTCATATACTAGTGGGAATTTTGCATTATAGAACTTGGCTTGTATATTCCAACAATGGGCCTCCTCAAATGCCCTAGGTCTTCATGAGCAAGCAAGTTGGATGCACACCCACTAGTTTCTTTTGTTGAGCTTTCAAATATTTATAGCTCTAGTGCATCCGTTGCATGGCAATCCCTACTCCTTGCATTAACATCAATCGGTGGGCATCTCCATAGCCCATTGATTAACCTCGTTGATGTGAGACTTTCTCCTTTTTGTCTTCTCCACATAACCCCCCTCATTATATTCTATTCCACCTATAGTGCTATGTCCATGGCTCGCGCTCATATATTGTGTGAAAGTTTATAGGTTTGAGATTACTAAAGTATGAAACAATTGCTTGGCTTGTCATCGGGGTTGTGCATGATGAGAGCATTCTTGTGTGACGAAAATGAAACATGACTAAACTATAGATTTTGTAGGGATGAACTTTCTTTGGCCATGTTATTTTGAGAAGACATAATTGCTTAGTTAGTATGCTTGAAGTACTATTATTTTTATGTCAATATGAACTTTTGTCTTGAATCTTTCGTATCGGAATATTCATACCACAATTAAGAAGAATTACATTAAAATTATGCCAAGTAGCACTCCGCATCAAAAATTCTGTTTTTATCATTTACCTACTCGAGGACGAGCAGGAATTAAGCTTGGGGATGCTTGATACGTCTCCAACGTATCTATAATTTTTGATTGCTCCATACTATATTATCTACTGTTTTGGACATTATTGGGCTTTATTATCCACTTTTATATTATTTTTGGGACTAACCTATTAACCGGAGGCCCAGCCCAGAATTGCCGTTTTTTACCTGTTTTAGGGTTTCGAAGAAAAGGAATATCAAATGGAGTCCAAATGGAATGAAACCTTCGGCAACGTGATTTTCTCAACGAACAAGACCCAAGAGACTTGGACCCTACGTCAAGAAAGAAAAGAGGAGGCCACGAGGTAGGGGCGCGCTTGCCTACCCCAGGCGCGCCCTCCACCCTCGTGGCCCCCCTGTTGCTCCACCGACGTACTCCTTCCTCCTATATATATCCACGTACCCCAAATGATCAGATACGGAGCCAAAAACCTAATTCCACCGCCGCAACTTTCTGTATCCACGAGATCCCATCTTGGGGCCTGTTCCGGAGCTCCGCCGGAGGGGGCATCGACCATGGAGGGCTTCTACATCAACACCATAGCCCCTTCGATGAAGTGTGAGTAGTTTATCTCAGACCTACGGGTCCATAGTTAGTATCTAGATGGCTTCTTCTCTCTTTTTGGATCTCAATACAATGTTCTCCCCCTCTCTTATGGAGAACTATTCGATGTTATCTCCTTTTTGTGGTGTGGTTGTTGAGACCGATGAATTGTGGGTTTATGATCAAGTCTATCTATGAATAATATTTGAATCTTCTCTGAATTCTTTTATGTATGATTGGTTATCTTTGCAAGTCTCTTCGAATTATCAGTTTGGTTTGGCCTACTAGATTGATCTTTCTTGCAATGGGAGAAGTGCTTAGCTTTGGGTTCAATCTTGCGGTGTCCTTTCCCGGTGACAGTAGGGGCAGCAAGGCACATATTGTATTATTGCCATCGAGGATAACAAGATGGGGTTTTCTTCATATTGCATGAGTCTATCCCTCTACATCATGTCATCTTGCTTAAGGCGATACTCTGTTTTTAACTTAATACTCTAGATGCATGCTGGATAGCGGTCGATGAGTGGAGTAATCGTAGTAGATGCAGGCAGGAGTCGGTCTACTTGTCTCGGACGTGATGCCTATATACATGATCATACCTAGATATTCTCATAACTATGCTCAATTCTGTCAATTGCTCAACAGTAATTTGTTCACCCACCGTAGAATACTTATGCTCTTGAGAGAAGCCACTAGTGAAACCTATGGCCCCCGGGTCTATCTTTATCATATTGATCTCCTACTACTTAGTTATTTCCTTTGCTATTTACTTTGCCTTTATTTTACTTTGCATCTTTATCATAAAATACCAAAAATATTATCTTATCATATCTATCAGATCTCACTCTCGTAAGTGGCCTTATAGGGATTGACAACCCCTATTTGCGTTGGTTGCGAGGATTTATTTGTTTTGTGTAGGTACGAGGGACTCGCGCATAGCCTCCTACTGGATTGATGCCTTGGTTCTCAAAAACTGAGGGAAATACTTACGCTAATTTGCTGCATCATCCCTTCCTCTTCGGGGAAAACCAACGCAGTGCTCAAGAGGTAGCAACGGCCAGGGATCGTGTACATGGCCGGGTCAGAACGGAGAAACTGCGTCGTCGTCATGTTCATGGGGAGCCAACCGGCTGGGTCGGAATGGAATGCGTTGACGTGTTCATCGGGAGCCAACCGGCTTGGCGTACCACAGAACAGAGGAAACGGCCTTGTGTTCGATCGGTCACGGTCAAAATGGGATCCTGTTCATCGGGAGGGGTCTGGCGTACCGCAAAATGGAGGAAACAGACTTATGTTGGACCTCCTACGGTCGAAACGGGGTCCTGTTGACCGGGAGGGGTGTGGCGTACCGCAAAACAGAGGAAACGGACTTGTGTTGGAGCGCTACGGTTGAAACGGGGGTCCTGTTCATCAGGAGGGGTGTGGCGTACCACAAAACGGGACTCCACGGGATATTGTTCATCTCCACCGTGGACCTCCCCCAGCCTCCACGGGGTACTGTTCATCCTCCGTCGACCTCCTCAGCCTCCACCCGCGACTGTTCATCCATGGGCCCCTGTTCATCCAGCCTCCACCGGCACTGTTCAACCAGCCCTCTCCACGGGGTCCTGTTCAACCACCCCTCCATAGGCTACTGTTTATCCAGCCCTCTACCGGCTACTGTTCAACCATCCCTCCACCGACTACTATTCAACCAGCCCTGCACGGGGTCCTGTTCATCCAGCCCTCCACGGGGTCTTGTTCATCCACCGGCTTGATCAATCGGGGTACTGTTCATCCAGCGGCAACGGCCTCTACTACCACGGGTTCCTGTTCATCCAACCCCCACCGGGAACTGTTCATCCAAACCTCCCAACAATGCTCACTGTTCATCCAGAGGCAGCATCGATCGGCTTCAGTTAGCAGCAGTAGCGAAGGAATCACTCGATCGGGTTCAGCTAACAGCCATCGATCGATCGCTCGGGTTCAGTAATGCGTAGCCTGCAGTGCAATCGCTCGGGTTTAGTTAGAGCCTAATGCCTCACTCGGGTTCAGTTAGAGTGCAACGCCTCGCACACACGTGCGTACGTACGAGAGAAACGCGCATCGCTCGACCCCGACCACCCACCGTAACTGGGAACTCCCCGATATTTTCCTCGCCTTCGCTTCTACTATGGTTTTTCCGTCATGGACGGCCCAAAGAATGTCATGCAGCTACATCTCCGGCCTGCCAGGACGAAATGCCCATTTTTTTTCATAGAAGTAGGACCCCACCACATCTATGATGATACCGGGTTTTGTCACAATTATTGTCAAAGAAGTGCCATAAGTATGACAGATTTTTTTTCGTTCAGCCCAAAATGTCACGGATGTGTCTTTTTTTTGTAGTGAAACAAATTGTTGGTGTTAGCTTTGGTGATGAGTCTCATGAGTTTAATTTTTCCAAGTTTAGTAGAAATCATCATGAAAAAGAATTGTCTAGTAAGGATGAATTAATTGGTCTTGCTTCTATTGCTGTTCCACCTACTGATCCTTTAGAACAATATTTGCCAGGCCATGAAAATGATTTACATATGCATGAAAGAAATGAAATAGATAAGGTTTTCTTTGAACAACGTCCTATGCTTAAACACAATTTGCCCATTGAAACTCTTGGAGGTCCTCCTCCACCTAAAGGTGATCCTATGTTTGAATTAAAACAATTGCCAGACACTTTGAAATAGGCTTATCTTGATGAAAAGAAGATATATCCTGTTATTATTAGTGCTAACCTTTCAGAACATGAAGAAAAAATATTATTGAAAGTTCCAAGGAAGCACTGAGCTGCTATTGGATATACTCTTGATGATTTAAAGGGCATTAGTCCCACTCTATGTCAGCACAAAATTAATATGGAACCTGATGCTAAACCTGTTGTTGATCACCAACGTCGGTCGAATCCAAATATGAAGGAAGTGGTAAGAACGGAAATCTTAAAACTTCTGGAAGCATGTATAATCTATCCTATATTTGATAGTAGATGGGTAAGTCCTGTTCATTGTGTCCCTAAGAAAGGATGTATTACTGTTGTTGCTAATGATAAGAATGAACTTATTCCACAAAGAATTGTTACATGCTATAGAATGGTAATTGATTACAGAAAATTAAACAAAGCAACTAGAAAAGATCATTACCCCTTGCCTTTTATTGATCAAATGCTTGAAAGATTATCTAAGAACTCACACTTTTGCTTCCTAGATGGATACTCTGGCTTTTCACAAATACCTGTTTCTCAACCTGATCAAGAAAAGACTACTTTTACTTGTCCCTTTGGAACTTATGCTTATAGACGTATGCCTCTTGGTTTATGTAATGCACCTGCTACCTTTCAAAGATGTATGACTGCTATATTCTCTGACTTTTGTGAAAAGATTGTTGAGGTTTTCATGGATGACTTTTCTGTTTATGGAAAGTCTTTTGATGATTGTTTAAGCAATCTTGAGCAAGTTTGGAGAGATGTGAACAAACAAATCTTGTCTTGAATTGGGAGAAGTGCCACTTTATGGTTAATGAAGGCATTGTCTTGGGTCATAAAATTTCAGAAAGAGGTATTGAAGTGGACCAAGCTAAGGTTGATGCAATTGAGAAAATGCCATGTCCTAAGGACATCAAAGGTATTCGTAGTTTCCTAGGTCATGCTGGTTTCTATAGGAGATTTATCAAAGACTTATCTAAAATTTCTAGGCCTCTTACTAATCTTTTGCAAAAGGATATTCCTTTTGTTTTTAATGATGATTGTTTAGAAGCCTTTGAAACACTCAAGAAAGCCTTAATATCCGCACCTATTGTTCAACCACCTGATTGGAACTTGCCTTTTGAAATTATGTGTGATGCTAGTGCTTATGCTATTGGTGTTGTTCTAGGACAAAGAGTTCATAAGAAACTAAATGTTATTCATTATGCTGGTAAAACTCTAGAAAATGCTCAAACAAATTATGCTACTACTGAAAAAGAATTCTTAGCAGTACTGTTTTCTTGTGATAAATTTAGACCTTATATTGTTGATTCCAAAGTAACTGTTCACACAGACCATGCTGCTATTAAATATCTTATGGAAAAGAAAGATGCTAAACCTAGACTTATTCGTTGGGTTCTCTTGTTACAAGAATTTGATTTACATATCATTGATAGAAAAGGAGCTGAGAACCCCGTAGCTGATAATTTGTCTAGGCTTGAAAATGTGCTTGATGACCCACTACCTATTGATGATAGTTTTCCTGATGAGCAGTTAGCTACAGTAAATGTTGCTAATAGTACTCCTTGGTATGCTGACTATGCTAATTACATTGTTGCTAAATATTTACCACCTACCTTTACATACCAGCAAAAGAAAAAAATCTTCTATGGTTTAAGACATTACTTTTGGGGTGACCCTGTTGGAGATATGCCCTAGAGGCAATCATGTATGATGATATTTCCTATGTGTTTATGAATAAAGATAGTCCTTGGACATTATCAATGATGTGTATCAGCAAGTACGTGACTTGTTTGTGGGACTATGCATTGTAGGATGAACGTCCTAAAAGGTCCCTAGTCGAAAGGGTTGTGTGGACGCGCGGCCAACTAGACTAGCATATGACACGGTCGATCGCGTAGGAAATTTTAATTTGCAGTCGACGCACCCTACCGTAGAACCCAACAGGCCCACATCTTTATAAAGAAGGAGTAGATGGTATTATTAGACATTGTGTACTGATATGTCTCCATCGTATCTATAATTTTTGATTGTTCCATGCCAATATTATTCAACTTTCATATACTTTTTGCCAACTTTTTATATTATTTTTGGGACTAACATATTGATCCAGTGCCCAGTGCCAGTTCTTGTCTGTTGCATGTTTTTGGTTTCGCAGAATATCCATATCAAACAAGTCCAAATGGGATAAAAATGGACGGAGCTTATTTTTGGAAAATATGGAAAATTCGAAAGGAAAATCAACACGAACCAGTGCCCGAGGTGGTCACGAGGCAGGGGGCGCGCCCCTACCCTCGTGAGCCCACCGTAAGGCGGTTGACGCTCTTCTTTTGCCGCAAGAAAGCTAATATTTGGAAAAAAAATCACGGCGAAGGTTTCAGGCCAATCGGAGTTACGGATCTCCATATATATACGAAACGATGAAACAGAGCCAGGATAGAACGCAGAAACAGAGAGAGACAGAGAGACAGATCCAATCTCGGAGGGGCTCTCGCCCCTCCCATACCATGGAGGCCAAGGACCAGAGGGGAAACCCTTCTCCCATCTAGGAGGAGGTCCAGGAAGAAGAGGAAGAAGGGGGCCCCTCTCCCCCTTGTCGGTGTTCTGGGAATGGGGGTCCCCAGACTTGCCTGCCTGCGGCCTGCGACATGGCTCAAAGGGGGGCCCAGCGCGGCCCATCTTCACCAACACAAACCCAAGACCCTCGTGAGGGGGCCAAGCCTCGCGGGGCAGACGAAGCGGAGCTTCCTCAGGCGCGGCCTCGTCGGGCTGGCTCACGAAGAGGCGGAGAGATCAAGGCGGGGTACCTCACGAGGTGCCCGTGACGCAAGCCATGACGACCGGGGGCGCCAGGCGGGTGCCAGCCTGCGTAGTGTCCTCCCTTCCTCTTTGGTGCAAAGGGGGCAAGCGTAGCCGCGGAGTACCGAGGCATCAGGCAAAGGTTGCCGTTTCGGTGCAACGAGACCATGACCAGGAGGACTACGAGACGGAGGTCACCATGGAGCCCAAGACGGCGTCATCACCAGAGCTTTGCGTAGGCGAAGACTACTTTTGTCAGGATAGTTGATACTAGCTGTCCCCCTTCAAATTAGCCTGCCATTGTTGGCTCCCTTCCCGCTCGATATTTGGGAAGAGGACCAGGGCCTCTATAAATAGGACCAGCCACCCACAGAGCCAAGGGGGCGGAGACGAGAGCCGAGCCGGAGGGTTGGAAGGATAGAGAAGATCAGAAAGAGAGAGAGAGAGAAAGGTGACTGAGCTCCTCCCAGCAGTTCATCGCCCCAGCTAAGAACAGACCCTCGCGAGGTTGTTCTTCCTTGTATTGTTCATCATCATCAGCCCAAGAGGCAATCCACCACACCACACACTGGAGAAGGGTATTACACCACAACGGTGGCCCGAACCAGTATAAACCCTGCGTCTCTTGTGTTGTTCTTTCCATAGTTCAGATCCTAGCAAGGCGGAGGGGTGCAGGAAGGTAGGAGGCGAAATCTCCGCGCGCACCCCAGTGTTCGAACCTCAAGGGTCTGCCGGAACCCGGAATCTGACATTTGACGCTCCAAGTAGGGGTGCGCCGAGATTCGTCTTCCACCACCCCGTTCTCATCCGACCATCACGCCCATGTCTGACGCTCGTCAGGCCCGCGCCGAGCGCCGGGCCGCGCTCGCTTCCCGTGTCGCCCAGACGGCCCCTGTCGGCGGTGTCCTCGCCGTTCCTCGTCACCTGCCGTCAACGCCGCCACCGGCCCGGCGGGGGACGAGCAGCAAGCATCGTCCCAGCATCTGTCCGTGCGGCAATACGACCGCACCGCAACTCCCTCGCTCACCCTAGCTGGTTCTTCGTCCCGCGCGCTTCGCGCGCCCATGGAGGCTCGGGCTGCACTCATCGCAGCGAACGAGCTCCTGCGCTACCGTCCCGTCGACGACGTCTACGAAGAATGGCTCGACTGTGTTGCCGAGCTCGTCCGCGCCGCAGGGGGCTCTCCTGCGCCGTTCGTTCCGCTGCACCGCACCCCGCCCCGCGCGGGCAGTGAAGCTCCGGTGGCGCTCCGGCCGCCTCCTCCTCAGGAAGGCGCCATGGCTCCAAGGCGCGTGGCCCCTGGGTGGAACCCGCTCCGTCAGGCGCCAGCGCAGCAAGAGCAGAGCTGTCAAGAAGTCCCTCGCTCGCAGGAAGCTGCCCGGGCGCTCCCTGCTCCAGCACGTCGCGACCATGCTCCTCCCCCCGCGCGTCAAGACCCCGTGCTGCTCCCAGCTGCAGCGCGTGGGGACATGCAAGACCAAGTTCCCCGTCATCCAAGGCCGCCCGTGGCCACAGTAGGCTGCCGCGCCTTCACCACCGAGCTACGCAATGTCGCATGGCCCGGCAAGTTCAAGCCAGACTTGCCTCCTCGCTACGACGGCACGGCTGACCCTGCGGAGTTCCTCTAGCTCTACGAGCTGGGCATCGAAGCTGCCAACGGAGACGAGAAGGTCATGGTGAACTGGTTCCCCATAGCACTCAAGGACGGGGCCCGCACCTGGCTCCAGGCACAATCTCCTCCTGGGACGAGATGCGCATCCGCTTCATCGCCAACTTCCAAGGTACTCGCGACCGGCCGCCCGCCATGAGCGACATGCGCCGCATCAAGCAACAGCCCGGGGAGACCCTGCAGAAGTACATCCAGAGCTTCAACAACGCATGCCTCAAGATTCCCAAGGTGACTGAGGAGGCCATCATCTCAGCCTTCTCCGATAGCGTGCGCGACGTCAAGATGAAGGAGGAGCTGGCGATGCATGAAGACCTGTGCACTTCCTTGGAACTGTTCAACCTGGCAACCAAGTGCGCCAGGGCCGAGGAAGGGCGTCTCTCCCTCCTCGAGTTGCCTGCCGCAGACCCAGAAGAGAAGAAACCCAAGGCCAAGGATGTGAAGCGCAAGGGGGCTGCCATGCTCACGACAGAACCAGACACCAAGCGGGGCAGAGATCAGCCCGAACCTTCCAAGGGCAGCCGGTACTGTGTGTACCACGACCTCCACACCCACAACACCAAAGAATGTCAAGAGCTCCGAGCCGTGCGATAAGGAAGGATCGACCGTCGCCCTGACCGTAGTGACAGGGGCTACGGCCGGGGAGGAGGAAGGAACGCAGGACGCTGGGAAGACCGTGGCCCGCGCCAAGGGTGGCGCGATCAACCTTGCAAGGATCGCTGGCAAGACCCGCCTCGCGAGGGAGGCTGGAGGGATCAGCCTCGCGAGGATCGCCCGCAAGGCAACGCAGGCCTCCCACCGCTGCCGCCGCAGCCAAGGAGAAACGAGGACCGCCACGAGGACGAGGGGGCTGGGGGCTTCCAGGAGCCGCGCGCGATCGCCTGCATCCTGGGCGGGGCACAAGCCCCAGCCTCTCAGTGCATCTTCAAGCAGTTTGCCCACGAAGTGAACGCAGTCCTTCCCAGGCTCGAAGCCACGCGCCCTCTCAGGTGGTCGGCGTGCGCCATCACGTTCAGCTCAGCAGATCAGCTCAAGTGTGCAGCTACAGCCGGAGTTCTCCCGATGCTTTGTTCCCCAATCATCAGCAACGTGGTGGTCACCAAGACCCTCATCGATGGCGGTGCAGGGCTCAACATCCTGTCCGTGGAAACATTCAACAACCTCCAAGTGCCCTACAGCCAGCTTCAGCCAACCAAGCCTTTCTCCGGTATCACCGATGGCTCCACGGTCCCGATTGGGCAGGTCCGCCTCCCTGTCACCTTCGGGGCACACGACAACTACCGCACCGAGCTCATCGACTTCTACGTCGCTCACATTCGCCTGCCGTACAACACCATCCTTGGGTACCCAGCGCTGGCCAAGTTCATGGCCGTAACTCACCATGGCTACAACATCCTCAAGATGCCAGGAAGCAGCGGAGTCATCACGATGCCATGTGAAGAGAAGGACGCGGTGTGTTCCCTGGAACGAGCCTTTCAAGCCGCGTCACTGGAAGACCCGGATCGTGGAAGCAGGAGGCCACCCGAGACCGCCCCTAAGAAGAAGAAGACATCGTCCGGCCTGACCACTCAGGAGGCAGGCCCCTCTGGGCCCGCGCCTTCCCAGGGGGAACCTCCTTCCATCGCATAGGAAAGCGCGCCCGATGCCCTCCTCAGGCAGGGCTCGGGGGCTCTCCCCTGGAGGGCCACCGACCTAGCTAGGGTCACGAGGGAGGCGCTTGGGCACCACATGGAGGCGTGTTTCAAAGCACGTTTCCCTCAAGAAGGAGCAAGGGAAGGAGACCCAGACCCTCAGGAGTTCGTCAGCAAGGCCATTCAGGAGCTACAGGAGTCAAGAGTCATGAAAGGCGGCCGCCGCCTACCAGCAGTGGCTCCCCATCCAGGCGAGGATGGTGGGCTGCGCGTCTGCGTCGACATACCAGGGCTCAACCGAGTCGCCTCTCTGGAGCGCCTCTGGCCCTCGCGAGTGGGGCGCTGCGGAGGCCCACCCCACAGCTATATTCGCATGCCTTACGGCTTGCCGAACACGGCTTACACGTACCGGCGCCTCATGAGGGGCATCATGGAGGCACGAGAGGCAGGGTGTTCCGCAGCCCTGGCGGGGATGGAGATGGCCCGTGAGGAGCCGCTAGCGCATTCGGAGCCTCCCGAGGCCCCTGGGCCTGGGGGCTCGTGAGGATCGGCTTCCGCAGCCCGACGAGTCTGCTACACCAACGCTCCTTCGTCCTCAACATCATCAGGTGACATCTTTCGAGTTTTATTTCCAGCTGGGAGCGCCCCCCAGGGCTGCATTATTCCCAGGCCGCGTGGGTCCGTCCCTGCGGCGTGTTATCCTTTTTTATTCCATGTTGTTAGCTTACCTTGTTGGGGGCGCCCCTCGGGCCGCATGATCCCCAAGCCGCTCGGGCCAGGCCCAGCGGCATGTATCCCGTTTGCGTTTATTTCTGATTATGCGTTAGACCCACCATGCTTGATTATTTGATGCCGGTCCACGGCACCTCTTCTTCTCCATGCCGACCACTTGCACGTTAAAGGGGGGGGGGGTACCTGAGCATCGCGACTCAGGGCTCTTACTGGCTCTCCAGCCCTCACCCTCTGGCCTTGTCCATGGCATCGCGACCTGGCATACCAGCGACGGCTGAGACTAGCTCAAGGGCCGGGACCCGAGGACGTAGAGTGCCGACATCTAACCAAATTTGCAGGGACACATCACAAGATAAGGTCCAGTGCCAGGCGCAACCCGCCTAGAGGTAGGGCCCCGTGAGTCCCGCGCTGGCTCACGGGTGCCCAGATACACCTCGCCAGGCCCTACCGTGCCAGCCACGTGTCAGGGCGGGGCTGTACACGCCCCCGGGGCTCCTCCCGGAGGGGGCCCCCTCCCACGTACCAGTGGAAGCACCATGCTCCGTGCTGGCTGACGACACTGCTGAGGAGCGGCTATGCCCGTACACATATGGTAGCGCTATCCTCCGCGCTGGTGATAAACAACTGAGGGTGCCCCCCGGGCCGCACCAACCTCAGCGAGCCCAGAGCTCAGTGTCTAGCCTCATCGTAACACCTCCCCTCGGGAGTGCTGCGCGAGGGGACTGGGCACGGGGGCTGCGCCTGGGTCACACCCAGACGCACGCCACCCAGCCAGGTCCCCCCGGGCCTGGTTCGTCGCACGTCTCTCCCCGAGCGGAGCCAAGGTACGAAGGCCGTTTGAGCGTCAAGGGGGACTCCTGATCATCGCGACTCAGGAGCCTAACTGGTCGCGTAGCCCCTCACTCCGTGGCCCTGTCCTCGTTTCCGGTCGAGACCAATGCTGGGTGAGGCACGCGCGCGGCCGGGCTCTGCAGACGTAGAACGGTAGATCCACCCACATCACACCTCCCTACTTGTTGTTCGTGCGCCAAGGGGGACTCCTGAGCATCGCGACTCAGGAGCCTAACTTGTCACGTGGCCCCTCACTCCTTGGCCCCGTCCTGGTTTCCGGTCGGGACCAACGCTGGGTGAGGCATGCGCGGGGCCGGGCTCTGCCGGTGTAGAACATAAGCAAGTAGGAAGGAAAAGCACAAATTTCAAGGAATTCAAAAGCAAATATTATAGTACACACTGTTATCTCAACGCCAAATGCAAGTTTAAACGCCTCCCCGAGGCATGATACATGTGCAGGAATTAAAGGCAGGACAGGAGCCGCGACGAAGTCACTTGTCGGCGATGGAGCAGCGCGGATTGGGAATGCCTCACTGAGTGGTGGGGTCGGCAGTGCCTTGCTTCGACTTGGTGTTGAAGGCCCGGAACATCCCCAACAGGGCCTCTGCGCGACCCTTCACGTCCTCGGCAGCGGCAGCGGCACGCTCGCCGCTCACTGGCTCCAGCAGGCTGTCGAGGTCGACACCGGGATCATGAAGGTAGATGTGGGTGAGGACCCGCGTCATTGCTGCAGAAGACAGGACATGCGCCTCGGCCTCGGCCGCGAGGCCAAGGCCAAGGGAAACATCTTCAAGAGCGTGAACCAGGAAAGGGGATCTGAGCAGCAACCGGGGAAAGCAAGTAGCAAAGCCTAGATGGATGCCACTCCTTTATCAACTCGCGCGGTTGCTAGGGCGCCCACATCCAACCAACCGCCACGTGGCGCCCAAGCCCGCAGGCTGTTAGGGCCCGCGGCGCTTCGCTCTTGCCCTTCCGCCTCCCTGCACGGCCAAGTCCGGGCGCGCCTTGGGCCCGGGGGCTACTGTCAGCGTTCTGGGAACGGGGGTCCCCAGACTTGCCTGCCTGCGGCCTACGGCGTGGCTCAAAGGGGGGCCCAGCGCGGCCCATCTTCACCAACACAAACCCAAGACCCTCGCGAGGGGGCCAAGCCTCGCGGGGCGGACGACGCGGAGCTTCCTCAAGCGCGGCCTCGTCGGGCTGGCTCAGGAGGAGGCGGAGAGATCAAGGCGGGGTACCTCACGAGGTGCCCGTGACGCAAGCCATGATGACCGGGGGCGCCAGGCGGGTGCCAGCCCGCGCAGTGTCCTCCCTTCCTCTTTGGTGCAAAGGGGGCAAGCGCAGCCGCGGAGTACCGAGGCGTCAGGCAAAGGTTGCCGTTTCGGTGCAACGAGACCAAGACCAGGAGGACTACGAGATGGAGGTCACCATGGAGCCCAAGACGGCGTCATCACCAGAGCTTTGTGCAGGCGAAGACTACTTTTGTCAGGATAGTTGATACTAGCCGTCCCCCGTCAAATTAGCCCACCATTGTTGGCTCCCTTCCCGCTTGATATTTGGGAAGAGGACCAGGGCCTCTATAAATAGGACCATCCACCCACAGAGCCAAGGGGGCAGAGAAGAGAGCCGAGCCGGAGGGTTGGAAGGATAGAGAAGATCAGAAAGAGAGAGAGAGAGAAAGGTGACTGAGCTCCTCCCAGCAGTTCATCGCCCCAGCTAAGAACAGACCCTCGCGAGGCTGTTCTTCCTTGTATTGTTCATCATCATCAGCCCAAGAGGCAATCCACCACACCACACACTGGAGTAGGGTATTACACCACAATGGTGGCCCGAACCAGTATAAACCCTGCGTCTCTTGTGTTGTTCTTTCCATAGTTCAAATCCTAGCAAGGCGGAGGGGTGCAGGAAGGTAGGAGGCGAAATCTCCGCGCGCACCCCAGTGTTCGAACCTCAAGGGTCTGCCGGAACCCGGAATCCGACACCCCTCTCCTCCGGTGGCGCCGGAACACCGCCGTGGCCATCATCATCATCACCGCGATCTTCACCAACACCTCCGTCATCTTCACCAGCATCTCCATCACCTTCGCCCCTCTATTTACAGCGATCCACTCTCCCGCAACCCGCTGTACCCTCTACTTGAACATGGTGCTTTATGCTTCATATTATTATCCAATGATGTGTTGCCATCCTATGATGTCTGAGTAGATTTTTGTTGTCCTATCGGTGGTTGATGAATTGCTATGATTGATTTAATTTGCTTGTGGTTATGTTGCTGTCCTTTGGTGCCCATCATATGAGCGCGCGCGTGGATCACACCATAGGGTTAGTTGTATGTTGATAGGACTATGTATTGGAGGGCGAGAGTGACAGAAGCTTCAACCTAGCATAGAAATTGATGCATACGGGATTGAAGGGGGACCAATATATCTTAATGCTATGGTTGGGTTTTACCTTAATGAACATTAGTAGTTGCGGATGCTTGCTAATAGTTCCAATCATAAGTGCATAGAATTCCAAGTCAGGGATGACATGCTAGAAGTGGCCTCTCCCACATAATACTTGCTATCGGTCTAGTAAAGTAGTCAATTGCTTAAGGGACAATTTCGCAACTCCTACCACCACTTTTCCACACTCGCTATATTTACTTTATTGTTTCTTTACCTTAACAGCCCCTAGTTTTATTTTTGTGCTCTTTTCTTTCTTGCAAGCCTTTCCGAAAACATCTACAAAGTACTTCTAGTTTCATACTTGTTCTAGGTAAAGAGAACGTCAAGCGTGCCTAGAGTTGTATCGGTGGTCGATAGAACTTGAGGGAATATTTGTTCTACCTTTAGCTCCTCGTTGGGTTCGACACTCTTACTTATCGAAAACTATTGTGATCCCCTATACTTGTGGGTTATCAAGACCTTTTTCTAGCGCCGTTGCCGGGGAGCAATAGCGTGGGGTGAATATTCTCGTGTGTGCTTGTTTGCTTTATCACTAAGTAATTTTTATTTGCTGTTCTTAGTTGTTTCCTATCTTCAGTTATGGGTAGGTAACGCAAAATGCCAAAAAAATAGTTGTACCTACTGAACCAATGGTTGAAGAACCAATCAAAATCTATCACACTGCTGAAGCTTATTACTTGGACCATCTTCGATCCCTATGTGCTCGTGCTGAAACCCCAACTAGCTTAGTTGAGGGCAAATCTTTAGATGAGCATGCTTGTTATGTGCGACACCGTATATCTGAAAAAGCGAAATTATTATGGAGTCAAATTCAACGTTTGCAATGCTATGCTTGGAATTTATGTGAATTATATGATTTTACTTGTTGTTCTGAAAACCCTAAGAAACACCTTCCCTACCAATGTGAGTTTATTGATAATGGAATATTATCTTCTTATGCTAAAGGTGTTTATAGTTACTATGATGTTCAACAAATTGAAGAATTTGTTGCTTTTGAGGGTGCTTATGAAATTGCTTCTTTGATTGAAAAGTATGATGCTACTTTTCACAAATCTGAAAATTTTGCTATACTTAAATATTGCTATGATAATTATGCTTCTAATACCTATGTTAAACAATATGTTGAGGAATACTCCGCTGTCCAAGAAGAGACTAATATTTTGCAGGAGTCTATGGAAGAAGAAATTGATGACACTGTGAGATCATTGGATGAAAAAGATGAGGAGGAGAGTGATGAACAAAAGGAGGAAGAGCAGATTGATCACCCGTGCCCACCTTCTAATGAGAGTAACTCTTCAACTCATACATTGTTTAATTCCCCTTCATGCTTACCGAAGGATGAATATTATGATAATTGATATGATCCCGTCGATTCTTTTGAAATATCCCTTTTTGATGATGCTTGCTATGCTTGTGGCCAAGATGCCAATATCAATTATGCTTATGGAGATGAACTTGCTATAGTTCCTTATGTTAAACATGAAATTGTTGCTATTGCACCCACGCATGATAGTCCTATTATCTTTTTGAATTCTCCCGATTATACTATATCGGAGAAGTTTGCACTTATTAAGGATTATATTGATGGGTTGCCTTTTACCGTTGCACATGATGATTTCGATAAATATAATATGCATGTGCTTGCTGCTCCTACTTGCAATTATTATGAGAGAGGAACTATATCTCCACCTCTCTATGTTTCCAACATGATAAAATTGCAAGAAACTGTTTATACTATGCATTGGCCTTTACTATGTGTGCATGAATTGTTCTTTTATGACATGCCGATGCATAGGAAGAGAGTTAGACTTCGTCATTACATGATATATGTTACCTTGTGCTCACTACTAAATTACAAATCATTGTTAATTAAAATTGGCTTTGATATACCTTGAGATCCGGGTGGATTCACTACTTGAGCACTATATGCCTAGCTTAATGACTTTAAAGAAAGCGCTGCTAGGGAGACAACCCGGAAGTTTTAGAGAGTCATTTATTTCTTTTGAGTGCTTTCATATAGTTTAAAAACAACAAAAGTAAAGAGGGGAACCCAAAACTTTTCAAAAAGGAAAGTGAAAGTGAGAAAGACAAGCACTGTTGAAGTGGGAGAGCTCCTTGAACTTTGTTCATGCTCACGGCAACTTTGTGAATCTTGATTACAGAAACTTTTCAAAAAAAATAATTATCCCCTTGTAAAATTCCATTGTATTATAAAAATAATGTGCCAAGGTTTGCCTTTAGGATGTTTACATTTGCTTGATGGTTTGTACGGTGCAGGACAGAAACTTTGGCTGCAGTGCGCGATTTTACATTTTTAGCTGGAATGTCAAATGGTTCTTATTCTTTTTGCAATGTCTTACTATACAAATTGTTTATTTTTCCTAATTTTGGTAGAATTTTTCAAGTATCAGAAGTTTGGTGAATGTTCAGATTATTACAGACTGTTCTGTTTTAGACAGATTCTGTTTTTGATGCATAGTTTGCTTGTTTTGATGAAACTATCAATTTATATCAGTGGATTAAGCCATGGAAAAGCTATATTACAGTAGACACAATTCAAAAACAAAATATGAATTGGTTTGCAACAGTACTTAGAGTAGTGATTTGCTTTATTATACTAACGGATCTTACCGAGTTTTCTGTTGAAGTTTTGTGCGGATGAAGTGTTCGATGATTGAGAAGGTCTCGATGTGAGAAGAAGGAAGAGAGGCAAGAGCTCAAGCTTGGGGGTGCCCGAGGCACCCCAAGTAAATATTCAAGGAGACTCAAGTGTCTGAGCTTGGGGATGCTGGGGAGGCATCCCCTCTTTCTTCAACAAGTATCGGTATGTTTTCGGATTCGTTTCGTTCATGCAATATGTGCAATCTTGGAGCGTCTTTTGCATTTAGTTTTCATTTTTCTTTTATGCACCATGCTGGTATGAGATATTCCTTGGTTGATTTATAGAATGCTCTTTGCACTTCACTTATATCTTTTGAGTATGGCTTTATAGAATGCTTCATGTGCTTCACTTATATCATTTGAAGTTTGGATTGCCTGTTTCTCTTTACTTAGACAACCGCCATTTGCAGAATGCTCTTTTGCTTCACTTATATTTGTTAGAGCACGGGCATATCTTTTTTATAAAGAATTAAAATCTCGTGCTTCACTTATATCTATTTAGAAAGATGACAGGAACTGGTCATTCACATGGTTAGTCATAAAATCCTACATAAACTTGTAGATCGCTGAATATGATATGTTTGATTCCTTGCAATAGTTTTGCGGTATAAAGATGGTGATATTAGAGTCATGCTAGTCGAGTAATTGTGAAATTGAGAAATACTTGTGTTGAGGTTCGTGATTCCCGTAGCATGCACGTATGGTGAACCGTTATGTAACGAAGTCGGAGCATGATTTATTTATTGATTGTCTTCCTTATGAGTGGCGGTCGGGGACGAGCGATGATTTTTTCCTACCAATCTATCCCCCTAGGAGCATGCGCGTAGTACTTTGTTTTGATGACTAATAGATTTTTGCAATAAGTATGTGAGTTCTTTATGACTAATGTTGAGTCCATGGATTATACGCACTCTCACCCTTCCATCATTGCTAGCCTCTCTAGTACCGCGCAACTTTCGCCAGTACCATAAACCCACCATATACCTTCCTCAAAACAGCCACCATACCTACCTATCATGGCATTTCCATAGCCATTCCGAGATATATTTCCATGCAACTTTCACCATCATCATATACATGACTTGAGCATTCATTGTCATATTGCCTTGCATGATCGTAAGATAGCTAGCATGATGTTTTCATGGCTTGTCCGTTTTTTTGATGTCATTGCTACGCTAGATCATTGCACATCCCGGTACACCGCCGGAGGCATTCATATAGAGTCATATCTTTGTTCTAGATATCGAGTTGTAATATTGAGTTGTAAGTAAATAAAAGTGTGATGATCATCATTATTAGGACATTGCCCCAGTGAGGAAAGGACGATCGAGACTATGATTCCCCCACAAGTCGGGATGAGACTCCGGACGAAAAAATATATATAAAAAAGATAAAGGCCAAAAAAAAGAGAAGGCCCAAAAAAACAAAAAAAATGAGAGAAAAAGAGAGAAGGGGCAATGTTACTATCCTTTTACCACACTTGTGCTTCAAAGTAGCACCATGTTCTTCATATAGAGAGTCTCTTGAGTTATCACTTTCATATACTAGTGGGAATTTTCATTATAGAACTTGGCTTGTATATTCCGATGATGGGATTCCTCAAATGCCCGAGGTCTTCATGAGGAAGCAAGTTGGATGCACACCCACTTAGTTTCAGTTGGAGCTTTCATACACTTATAGCTCTAGTGCATCCGTTGCATGGAAATCCCTACTCACTCACATTGATATCTATTGATGGGCATCTCCATAGCCCGTTGATACGCCTAGTTGATGTGAGACTATCTTCTCCTTTTTGTCTTCTCCACCATCATATTCTATTCCACCTATAGTGCTATGTCCATGGCTCACGCTCATGTATTGCGTGAAAGTTGAAAAGGTTTGAGAATGTCAAAAGTATGAAACAATTGCTTGGCTTGTCATCGGGGTTGTGCATGATGTGAATATTTTGTGTGGTGAAGATGGAGCATAGCGAGACTATATGATGTTGTAGGGATAACTTTCTTTGGCCATGTTATTTTGAAAAGACATGATTGCTTTATTAGTAGGCTTGAAGTATTATTGTTTTTATGTCAAATGATAGACTATTGCTTTGAATCACTCGTGTCTTAATATTCATGCCATGATTAGACATATGATCAAGATTATGCTAGGTAGAATTCCACATCAAAAATTATCTTTTTTATCATTTACCTACTCTTGGACGAGCAGGAATTAAGCTTAGGGATGCTAATACGTCTTCGTCGTATCTATAATTTTCTATTGTTCCATGCCAATATTATTCAAATTTCATATACTTTTTCGCAACTTTTTATATTATTTTTGGGACTAACATATTGATCTAGTGCCCAGTGCCAGTTCCTGTCTATTGCATGTTTTTGGTTTCACAGAATATCCATATCAAACGGAGTCCAAACGGGATAAAAACGGACGGAGCTTATTTTTGGAAAATATGGAAAATTCGGAAGGAAAATCAACGCGAACCAGTGCTTGAGGTGGTCACGAGGCAGGGGGCGCCCCCCTAGGGCGTGCCCCTACCCTCGTGAGCCCACCGTAATGTGGTTGACACTCTTCTTTTGCCGCAAGAAAGCTAATATTCGTAAAAAAATCACGGCGAAGGTTTCAGGCCAATCGGAGTTACGGATCTCCATATATATACGAAACGGTGAAACAGAGCCAGGACAGAACATAGAAACAGAGAGAGACAGAGAGACAGATCCAATCTCGGAGGGGATCTCGCCCCTCCCATACCATGGAGGCCAAGGACCAGAGGGGAAACCCTTCTACCATCTAGGGAGGAGGTCAAGGAAGAAGAGGAAGAAGGGGGCCCCTCTCCCCCTCTCCTCTGGTGGCGCCGGAATGCCGTCGTGGCCATCATCATCATCACCGCGATCTTCACCAACACCTCCGTCATCTTCACCAACATCTCCATCACCTTCGCCCCTCTATTTACAGCGATCCACTCTCCCGCAACCCGCTGTACCCTCTACTTGAACATGGTGCTTTATGCTTCATATTATTATCCAATGATGTGTTGCCATCCTATGATGTCTGAGTAGATTTTCGTTGTCCTATCGGTGGTTGATGAATTGCTATGATTGATTTAATTTGCTTGTGGTTATGTTGCTGTCCTTTGGTGCCCATCATATGAGCGCGCGCGTGGATCACACCATAGGGTTAGTTGTATGTTGATAGGACTATGTATTGGAGGGCGAGAGTGACAGAAGCTTCAACCTAGCATAGAAATTGATGCATACAGGATTGAAGGGGGACCAATATATCTTAATGCTATGGTTGGGTTTTACCTTAATGAACATTAGTAGTTGCGGATGCTTGCTAATAGTTCCAATCATAAGTGCATAGAATTCCAAGTCAGGGATGACATGCTAGCAGTGGCCTCTCCCACATAATACTTGCTATCGGTCTAGTCAAGTAGTCAATTGCTTAAGGGACAATTTTGCAACTCCTACCACCACTTCTCCACACTCGCTATATTTACTTTATTGTTTCTTTACCTTAATAGCCCCTAGTTTTATTTTCGTGCTCTTTACTTTCTTGCAAGCCTTTCTGAAAACATCTACAAAGTACTTCTAGTTTCATACTTGTTCTAGGTAAAGCTAACGTCAAGCGTGCGTAGAGTTGTATCGGTGGTCGATAGAACTTGAGGGAATATTTGTTCTACCTTTAGCTCCTCGTTGGGTTTGACACTCTTACTTATCGAAAACTGTTGCGATCCCCTATACTTGTGGGTTATCATGTACCTGAGCATGAACATGGACAAATCCTACGGAAATGTCACTCCGAGGCTTACGGAGGGCATCATGCCGGAGATAGAACTGCTCAGAAGGTATTTCAATCTAGATTTTATTGGCCTACTCTCTTCAAGGATGCTCGTAAGTTTGTCTCTTCTTGTGATGAATGTCAAAGAATAGGTAATACCGGTAAGCGTCAAGAAATGCCTATGAATTATTCACTTGTTGTTGAACCATTTGATGTTTGGGGATTTGATTACATGGGACCTTTTCCTTCCTCTAATGGGTATACACATATTTTGGTTGTTGTTGATTATGTTACTAAATGGGTAGAAGCCATACCAACCAGTAGTGATGATCACAACACCTCTATTAAAATGCTCAAGGGAGTTATTATCCCAAGGTTTGGAGTCCCTAGATATTTAATGAGTGATGGTGGTTCACACTTTATTCATGGTGCTTTTCGTAAAATGCTTGCTAAGTATGATGTTAACCATAGAATTACATCACCCTATCATCCTCAGTCTAGTGGTCAAGTTGAACTTAGCAATAGACAAATAAAATTAATTTTGCAAAAGACTGTTAATGGGTCCCAAAAGAATTGGTCTAAGAAATTAGATGATGCACTTTGGGCTTATAGAATAACATATAAAAATCCTATGGGTGTGTCTCTTTATAAAATGGTTTATGGAAAAGCTTGTCATTTGCCTCTTGAGTTAGAGCATAAAGCATATTGGGCAGTTAAAGAACTCAACTATGATTTCAAACTTGCTGGTGAAAAGAGGTTATTTGATATAAGCTCCTTATATGAATGGAGAACCCAAGCTTATGAAACTGCAAAGTTATTCAAAGAAAAAGTTAAAAGATGGCATGACAAAAGAATTGAAAAGCGTGATTTTAAAGTTGGAGAATACGTTCTTTTGTACAACTCTCGTTTTAGATTTTTTGCAGGAAAGCTCCTCTCGAAATGGGAAGGCCCATATGTCATCGAGGAGGTTTACTGGTCTGGAGCCATCAAAATGAATAACTCCGAAGGTACTAACCCGAATGTTGTCAATGGGCAACAAATAAAGAATTATATCTCAGGTACGCCTATCAATGTTGAAAGTAATATTATCCAAACCATGACACCGAAAGAACACATAAAAGAGTCCTTCTGGAACACTCCAGAATCGTGAAAATAAAGAGGTACGTGATACGATAAGTAAATGGACTCCGAAAAATCCGCAAAAATATTTTTTATCAGTTTTGGAATATTTTAAAATTTTGGAAATAAAGAAACTTCCAGGAAGCGTCCCCTGGTGGGCACAACACACCAGGGCGCGCCTGGCACGCCCAGGTGGGTTGTGCCCACCTGGGACACCTTCCGTACTCCGTTTTTCTACCATATGCTTGTCCTCCAAGATAAAAAGAATCTATATATACTTCCCGAAACTGTTGATCACCGCATCGTGAAGAAATCCTATGTTCTCTTTCCTTGCTGTTTCTGGTTAGATTTATCAAGCCAGGCATCATGTCTTCTTGCTCCTCCAACAACATGGAAGAAGATGCTTGGCTGATGAAGATCGAGACGAGGCAGGAGGAGCCTATGGATGCCCTCAAGGGAGACAAGGGCAATAAAGCTACCTTGGATCCACTCCCGATGTCAGCACGAGAGCTGCTGGCCGAGGAGGAAGAGGATATCCTTAAACCCTACCTTCCGCATCTTACTCCCGCTGAGATTGAGGCTTTTCGCGTCATTGAAATAGTTTGCATACGGAATAAACATCTTACTCGCGAAAATATTCTACATCAAGAGCATATCATCCATCTCCGGAGCATCATCCGATGGCTGGAGAACCTCTTGATCCCTAAGGATAGGATCCCTTCATCACCACCATCATCTTCTTCACCACCAAAAGAGAATTGAGTAGCGGGTATGGGCACTCCCCTTGTCTTCCGCCAAGCTTGGGGGAGGTGCCCCGGTATCGTATCATCCCACTATCTTTTTGCTTTTACTTATTTTAGTTCGATCATTTGCTTTTAGATGAAATAAAGTTTAGTTCGATCCTTTATTCGTTGAGAGTTTGCTTAGTGATCTATCCTTGTAATCGTGTGCAAGTTATATAATAAAGTTAGTTTGAGTTTTTACTTTCTTTACTTTCATGTTGCAAATAAAGAAAAGAAATAAAGAAAGAAAGAAAAAGAGAAAGGAAATGAATGAAGAAAGGAAATAAATCAATAAGCTCATATACTAATCCTATGGTAGGTGATGGAACCAATAAGGAAAAGTATAAGTAGAAAATTTTATTAGAAGATTGACAAACATAGCATTAGTCAGTTATGCAACTCATGAAAGAATTAATAAGGGAAGGTAAGATTCACATATAGATATACTATCCTAGAAATCTTTTGTGATTGTGAGCCCTCATCAAAATATTATATGCCAAAATTATTGATGCTGGACAGGGAAGACAACTTAATGGTTTATGTTTGTTTATATTCACATAGAAGTCATATTGTCATAGATACTTTAACATGTGATGCTTGCCCCCTATCTTTGCTAGCTAAAAATTCTGTACTAAGTAGAGATACTACTTGTGCGTCCAAAAACCCTTAAACCCAAATCCTTTTTAAAGTGTCCACCATACCTACCCAGGGATTGAGCAAGATCCCTCAAGTAAGTTGTCATCGGTGCAAAAAGGCAATAAAAATTGCTTCTAAAAGTGTGAGATCATTTAGTGTAAGAGAAAATTGAGTGTTGTACGAACTTGGATGACAAAGAATAAAAGTGACAGACTGCATAATAAAGGTTGTCATCTTAAGGGGCAATACAACGTTAAGTTCTCTTGCACTAAAGGATTGAGCATATAAACAAATAAGGGCATGACAACCTCTGCTTCTCTCTACGAAGGGCCTATCTTTTACTTTTATGCAAAGAGTCAAAGTTTCTCTCTCTATTCATTTTATTTTTCTCATTTAACAAGCATCATGCAGTGAGGAAAGATCTAGGCACACATGTCCAGTTGAATATAGATAGCATGAGTTATTATTGTTGACATCACCCTTGAGGTGAGTATGTTGGGACGCGAAACTATAAGCCCGTATCTTTCTATGTGTCCAGTTGAAACGTTTTGTTCATGGGTACGAGGTGAGTGTTAGCAATCATAAAAGACTATGTGATGGTTGAGTATGTGGACTTGCCTAAAGGCTCCAACATGTGAGCCTTCCTGAAAAGATGATGAATTGTAGTTGCAAAGTTGACTAAGAACATAGTTTGTTGGTTTCTAATAGAGTTTTTGCTTTATACTTCGATTGTGTGATGAATTATTACTTATTCATGAGAAGTATATGATAAAAGTTCTATGATAAAATTCCTATGTTTAATTTTGTTGCTGTTATAATAATCAACATGATGCTTCTATGTCCGTATTTTGTTTTTATCGACACCTCTCTCTCAAAGCATGTGGACATGTTTTTCGATTTCGGTTTTTGCTTGAGGACAAGCGAGGTCTAAGCTTGGGGGAGTTGATACATCCATTTTGCATCATGTTTTCTTACGTTATTTATAATGTTTTTATCCATAATAATGCTTTTTGGAGTAATTCTAATGCCTTTTCTCTCATAATTTGCAAGGAACACACCAAGAGTGAGAATTCCGGCAGCTGGAAATCTGGACCTGGAAAAGCTACGTCAGGCCACCTATTCTGCACAACTCCAAATGAGCTGAACTTTACGGAGATTTTTTATGGATTATTTGAGAAATACTGGAGCCAATAAACACCAGAGGGGGGCCACCAGGTGGGCACAACCTACCTGGGCACGCCAGGCCCCCCAGGTGTGCTCTGGTGGGTTGTGGCCTCCTTGTCCCACCTTCGGTGCCCATCTTCTGGTATATAAGTCATTTTGACCTAGAAAAAAAATAAGAGGAGGACTTTCGGGATGAAGCGCCGCCCCCTCGAGGCGGAACTTGGGCATGAGCACTTTTGCCCTCCGACGGAGCGATTCCGTCGGGGGAACTTCCCTCCCGGAGGGGGAAATCATCGTCATCATCATCACCAATAACTCTCCCATCTTGGGAAGGGCAATCTCCATCAACATCTTCAACAGCACCATCTCCTCTCAAACCCTAGTTCATCTCTTGTGTTCAATCTTGTTACCGGAACTATAGATTGGTACTTGTGGGTGACTAGTAGTGTTGATTACAACTTGTAGTTGATTACTATATGGTTTATTTGGTGGAAGATTATATGTTCATATCCATTATGTTATTTAATACTCCTCTGATGATGAACATGTTTATCATTTGTGAGTAGTTACTTTTGTTCTTGAGGTCACGGGAGAAATCATGTTGCAAGTAATTATGTGAACTTGATATGTATTTGATATTTTGATAGTATGTATGTTGTTTTTCCCTTAGTGGTGTCATGTGAACGTCGACTACATGACACTTCACCATATTTGGGCCTAAGGGAATGCATTGTGGAGTAGCAATTATATGGTGGGTTGCGAGAGTGACAGAACCTTAAACCCCAGTTTATGCGCTATTTTGTAAGGGACCGATTGGATCCAAAAGTTTAATGCTATGGTTAGAATTTATTCTTAATACTTTTCTCATAGTCGCAAATGCTTGTGATAGGGTTAATCATAAGTAGGAGGTTTGTTCAAGTAAGAACAACACCTAAGCACTGGTCCACCCACATATCAAATTATGAAAGTAGCGAACACAAATCAAACTAACATGATGAAAGTGACTAGATGAAATTCCCGTGTACCCTCAAGAACGCTTTGCTTATCATAAGAGACCATTTTGGCCTGTCCTTTGCCTCAAAAGTATTGCGATACCTTGCTGCACTTTTATTACTACTATCGTTACTTGCTCGTTACAAACTATCTTGCTATCAAACTACTCCGCTACTTACAATTTCAGCACTTGCAGACAATACCTTACCGGAAACTACTTGTCATTTCCTTCTGCTCCTCGTTGGGTTCGACACTCTTACTTATTGAAAAGAGCTACAATTGATCCCCTATACTTGTGGGTCATCACCGCTGTCTACCTCTCTGCCAACCCCGTTCATCATCGCCGCACCAAACATATTGAGGTGGATATCCACTTTGTTCGTGAGGAGGTGGCTCTTGGTCACGTTCGAGTTCTTCACGTGCCTACCTCTCAACAGTTTGCGGATATCATAATGAAGGGGTTGCCGACGTCGTTTTTCGAGGAGTTTCGGTCCAGTTTGTGCCTCAATGCGGATGCATCAACTGTCGTGGGGTGTTGAGCACCCTATATACACGTACATATACATGTACTCTAATCTCCATCCATCTTGTTAGGGTTTAGTCTTGGTGAAGGAAATATGCCCTAGAGGCAATAATAAAGTTGTTATTTTATATTTCCTTATTCATGATAAATGTTTATTATTCATTCTAGAATTTTTTTGATAGAAAGACTGTAAGGGAACCCCCTACAGTATAATTGGTGCAACAAACCCAAATTGCAATTACCAAGCCTTGAACCTGGGTGGGTGGGAAGGCATCAGCCCCTTCCCACCACTAGGCTATGCCTTAGTCTGCTATTCATTCTAGAATTGTATTGACCAGAAACCTAAATACATGTGTGAATACATAGACAAACACCGTGTCCCTAGTGAGCCTCTACTTGACTAGCTCGTTGATCAAAGATGGTTAAGGTTTCCTAACCATGGACATGAGTTGTCAATTGATAACGGGATCACATCATTAAGAGAATGATGTGATGGACAAGACCCATCTGTTAGCTTAGCATAATGACCATTCAGTTTTATTGCTATTGCTTTCTTCATGTAAAATACATATTCCTTCGACTATGAGATTATGAAACTCCCGGATACCGGTGGAATGCCTTGTGTGCTATCAAATGTCAGAATGTAACTGGGTGATTATAAGGATGCTCTATAGGCATCTTTGAAGGTGTTTGTTGAGTTGGCATAGATCGAGATTAGGATTTGTCACTCTGAGTATCAGAGAGGTATCTTTGGGCCCTCAGTAATACACATCATAAGCTTGCAAGCAAACGACTAAGGAGTTAGTCACGAGGTGATGTATTACAGAATGAGTAAAGAGACTTGCCCGTAACGAGATTGAACTAGGTATGAAGATACCAACAATCAAATCTCGGGCAAGTAACATACCCACAGACAAAGGGAATAACGTATGTTGTGATAACGGTTTGACCGATAAAGATATTCGTAGAATATGTAGGAGCCAATGTGGGCATCCAGGTTCCGCTATTGGTTATTGACCGGAGAGGTGTCTCGGTCATGTCTACATAGTTCTCGAACCCGTAGGGTCCGCATGCTTAACGTTCGATGACGATATTGTATTATATGAGTCATATTTTTTGGTGACTGAATGTTGTTTGGAGCCCCGGATGAGATGACAGACATCACGAGGAATCTCGAAATGGTCGGGAGGTAAAGATTGATATAAAGGACGATAGTATTCGGACACCAGAAGTGTTTCGGAGGGTACCGGGTACATATCGGGTTACCGAGAGGGGTTCCGGGCACCCCCGGCAAAAGATATGGGCCTAATGGGCCAAGAGGGGAAACACACCAGTCACCAGGGACTGGTGCACCCCCCATATGGGCCGAACCAGAGGAGAAGGAAAGAGGGGAAGGGAGAAGGAAAGGGGGGATTCGGCCTCCCCCTTCCTTCCCTCCTCCCTCCTTTTTACTTCCCCCTCCGGTAAATAAGAAAGGGGGCCACCGACCTAGGAGGAACCCATGTAGGATTCGGTCCTACTTGGGGCGCCTCCTGGTTTATCGCCTCTCCCTACCACCTATATATATATGTGTGTGGGGGGGGGGTGTCCCCTCGCACACACCAGACAATTGTTAGCCGTGTGCGACCCCCCTCCACCGTTTACTCCCACAGTCATATATTCGTAGTGCTTAGGCGAAGACCTGCGAGGATCACTTCACCATCACCGTCACCATGTCGTCGTGCTGACGGAACTCATCTACTATCTCGACAACTTGCTGGATCAAGAAGGTGAAGGACGTCACCGAGCTGAACGTGTGCAGAACTTGGAGGTGTCGTGCGTTTGGTACTTGATTGGTTGAAGCATGAAGTGAAGGAAATATGCCCTAGAGGCAATAATAAAGTTGTTATTTATATTTCCTTATATCATGATAAATGTTTACTATTCATGCTAGAATTGTATTAACCGGAAACTAGATGCATGTGTGAATACATAGACAAAACAAAGTGTCCCTAGTATGCCTCTACTTGACTAGCTTGTTGATCAAAGATAGTTAAGTTTCTTGACCATAGACATGTGTTGTAATTTGATGAATGGGATCACATCATTAGGAGAATGATGTGATGGAAAAAGACCCATCCGTTAGCTTAGCATAATGATTGTTAAGTTTCATTGCTATTGCTTTCTTCATGACTTATACATATTCCTTTGATATGAGATTATGTAACTCCCAAATACCGAAGGAAGAACTTGTGTGCTATCAAACGTCACAACATAACTGGGTGATTATAGAAATGCTCTACAGGTATCTCCAAAGGTGTTTGTTGGGTTGGCATAGATCGAGTTTAGGATTGGTCACTCCGAGTATCGGAGAGGTATCTCTAGGCCCTCTCGGTAATGCACATCATGATAAGCCTTCCAAGCAATGTGACGAATGAGTTAGTTACAGGATAATGCATTACAGAACAAGTAAAGAGACTTGCTGGTAATGAGATTGAACTAGGTATGAAGATACCGACGATCAAATCTCGGGCAAGTAACATACCGATGACAAAGGGAATAACTTATGTTGTTATTGCGGTTTGACCGATAAAGATCTTCGTAGAATATGTAGGAACCGATATGAAAATCCAGGTTCCGCTGTTGGTTATTGATCGGAGATGTGTCTTGATCATGTCTACATAGTTCTCAAACCCGTAGGGTCTGCACGCTTAACGTTCGATAATGATTTGTATTATGACTTATGTGTTTTGGTGACCGAAGATTGTTCGGAGTCCCGGATGAGATCACGGACATGACGAGGAGTCTCGAAATGGTCGAGAGGTAAAGATTGATATATTAGACGACAGTATTCAGACACTGGAATGGTTCCGGAGTGTTTCGGGTATTTATCAGAGTACCGGGGGCTTACCGGAACCCCCCGGGGGAAGTAATGGTCCACATGGGCCATAGGAGGGAGGCAAGGCAGCCCACAAGGGGGTGGCGCAACCCCCTAGGGAGTCCAAATTGGACTAGGGTAGGGGGCGCGGCCCCCCTTTCCTTCTCCCTCTCCCTCTCCTTCCCCCTTTCCCCCTCCAACAGAAGGAGGGGGGGGGGCGAATAGGACTAGGAGTCCAAGTGGGATTCCCCCCACTTGGCGCTCCCCCTAGGCCGGCCTCCTCCCATCTCCCTCCTATATAGACAGGGGCAGGGGGCACCTCTAAGGCACATCAATTGTTCTTAGCCGTGTGCGGTGCCCCCTCCATCGTTTACTCCTCCAGTCATATTGTCGTAGTGCTTAGGCGAAGCCCTACGCGGATCACTTCACCATCACCGTCACCATGCCATCGTGCTGACGAAACTCTCACTGGACACTTTGCGGGATCAAGAATTCGAGGGACGTCATCGAGCTGAACGTGTGCTGAACTTGGAGGTGACGTACGTTCGGTACTTGATCGGTTGAATGGAGAAGACGTTCGACTACATCAACCATGTTAAACTAACACTTCTGCTTTCGGTCTACGAGGGTACATGGACATACTCTCCCCCTCTCATTGCTATGCATCTCCTAGATAGATCATGCATGATCATAGGAATTTTTTTGAAATTGGATGCTACGTTCCCCAAGAAGAAGAAGTTCGTCTACATCAACCGCGTTGAGAAACGCTTCTGCTTACGGTCTACGAGGGTACGTAGACGCACTCTCCCCCTCATTGCTATGCATCTTCGTGGATAGATCATTGCGTGTGCGTAGAATTTTTTTGTTTTCGATGCAACGTTTCCCAACAGTGGCATCACGAGCCAGGTCTATGCGTAGATGATATGCACAAGTAGAACACGAAGAGTTGTGGGCAGTGTTGGTGTCAAAACCGGCAAATCTCAGGTAGGGCGGCCCAAGCTGTGAGTCTAAGGATCAATGGTAACAAGGGACAGTGGGAACACGATGTTTACCCAGGTTCGGGCCCTCTTTATGGAGGTAAAATCCTACGTCCTGCTTGATTGTATTCGATGAGTATAGGGGTTACAAGAGTTGATCTACCTCGATTTCGTAATGACTAAACCCTAGATGTCTAGCCTATAATTGTTTTGATTACCTCTACCGATTAAACCCTCCGGTTTATATACACACCGGAGGCGCCTAGGGTTTGTACAGAGTCGGTTCGCAGAAGAAGGAAATAGTACATCTGGACACCAAACTTGTTGTCCATGCATACAGGAGTCCTACCCGGACACGGGGGATAGTCTTCTGCTTTATCTACATGGCCCATCAGTCCGACCCATATCGAATAGGCCGGACACCCGAGGACTCGCAAATCCAGGACTCCCTCGGTAGCCCCCGAACTTGCCTTCAATGACGATGTTGTATCCGGCTTATGTCTTCGGCTTTGCAAGGCGGGTTCTTCACCATACTCCAGATTGATGACAGTCCGGCTTTGACCTCCATGTTCCTTCTTTATGATTCCTTCCTGTTGTCGCCTCTATTTCCACACGCCGGGCGAATGCGAACGGTCCATACTTTTTACAAATAACCCCCTTACCACACGCGGGTGATACGTCTCCAACGTACCAATAAATTTTGATTGTTCCATGCTATTATATTATCTGTTTTTTATGTTTTATATGCACTAATATGCTATTTTACATTATTTTTGGGACTAACCTATTAACCTAGAGCCCAGTGCCAGTTCCTGTTTTTTCCTTGTTTTAGAGTCCAAACGGAATGAAACTTCCGCGATGATTTCTCTTGGACCAGAAGACATCCAGAGGGCTTAGAGTGCACGTCGGGAAAGCCACGAGGCAGCCACAAGGTGGGGAGGCGCGCCCAGGGGATAGGGTGTGCCCCCACCCTTGTGGGCCCCTCGCCACGACTTTTCCACTGCCGCAACCTTCTATACCCGCGAGATCCCATCTAGGGGCCTTTTATGGAGTCCTGCCGGAGGGGGATTCGATCACGGAGGGCTTCTACATCAACACCATTGCCTCTCCGATGAAGCATGAGTAGTTTACCTCAGACCTACGGGTCCATAGCTAGTAGCTAGATGGATGCATCTCTCTATTTGATTCTCAATACCATGTTCTCCTCGATGTTCTTGGAGATCTATTCAATGTAATACTTTTTTGCGGTGTGTTTGCCGAGATCCGATGAATTGTGGATGTATGATCAGCTTATCTATGAATATTATTTGAATCTCCTCTAAATTCTTATATGCATGATTTGATATCTTTGCAAGTCTCTTCGAACTATCGATTTGGTTTGGCCAACTAGATTGGTTTTTCTTGCAATGGGAGAAGTGCTTAGATTTGGGTTCAATCTTGCGGTGCTCGATCCTAGTGACAGAAGGGGAACTGACACGTATTGTATTGTTGCCATCGAGGATGACAAGATGGGATTTTCATCATATTGCTTGAGTTTATCCCGCTACATCATGTCATCTTACATAATGCGTTACTCTGTTATTTGAACTTAATACTCTAGATGCAGGCATGAGTCGGTCGATGTGTGGAGTAATAGTAGTAGATGCAGGCAGGAGTCGGTCTACTTGATACGAACGTGATGCCTATATTCATGATCATTGCCTTAGATATCGTCATAACTTCGCGCTTTTCTATCAATTGCTCAGCAATAATTTGTACACCCACCATAATATTTTCTATCTTGCGAGAAGCCTCTAGGGAAAACTAAGGCCCCCGGGTCTATTTTCCATCATATAAGTTTCCAATCTACAATTTTAGTTTCCTATTTAATTTCTTTGCAATCATTTACTTTTCGATCTATAAACCAAAAATATTACTTTACCGTTTATCCATCTATATCAGATCTCACTTTGCAAATAATCATGAAGGGATTGACAACCCCTTTGTCGCGTTGGGTGTAAGTTGGTGTTTGTTTGTGCAGGTATTCGGTGGCATGTGCGTTCTCTCCTACTGGATTTATACCTTGGTTCTCAAAAGCTGAGGGGAATACTTACTCTACTTTGCTGCATTACCCTTTCCTCTTCAAGGGAAAAACCAACACAAGCTCAAGAGGTAGCAGGAAGAATTTATGGCGCTATCACCGGGGAGATCTACGCCAACCCGAGACATACCAAGTACCCAAACTCTCATCCCTCGCATTACATTATTTTCCATTCGCCTCTCGTTTTCCTTTCCATCACTTCTGAAACGATTTAAAAAATTGCCTTTTCTTTGCCCCTCTTCCGTCCGTCTTCTCCGGTTGCTTTTTGTGTGCTCGTATGTTGGATTGATTGCCTTGTCACCATGACTCCTCCCAAAAACGTTGACCCTCACCTTAGGAGGTTAGACAAAATTGAAAATAATGTTACAAGCTTCATGTCTTTACAATTTGAGCATAACAACTTCTTTAGAAATGAGCTCAAGGAGCATAAAAGTTTTATGGAACACATGAATAAAGAACTTGATGATATGTCTAAGGAATTTTATGGTTTGAGATCTCAGTTTGCGCATCTTGAAAATTTAGTAGGTCAAATTTCTGATAAACAAGCTACTTTACTAAACAAAATGGCCGCCAAACCAGAGGTTTTGAATAATGATGAAGATCTTCAAGTGTTTGATGTGACCCCTATTGAATCTTTGTTTTCCAATGTAAATTTTGATAAAGATGGACTGGAGATGAGTCAACTTTAGTTAGAAGGCGTCCCAATGATTCAGAGTTTTTAGATCTTGATGCAAAAAATGATAAAAGTGGGATTGGAGAGGTCAAAACTTTAGATAGCAATGAACCCACTCTTTTGTATTTCAAGGAATTTAATTATGATAATTGTTCTTTAATAGATTCTATTTCCTTGTTGCATTCCATGTTGAATTCTCCTCATGCTTATAATCAAAACAAAGCTTTTACTAAACATATCATTGATGCTATGATGAAATCTTTTGAAGAAAAGCTTGAATTGGAAGTTTCTATCGTAGAAAACTTTATGATGAGTGGGAACCTACTATTAAGATTAAAGATTATGAATGCCATGCTTTGTGTGATTTGGGTGCTAGTGTTTCCACGATTCCAAAAACTTTATGTGATGTGTTAGGTTTCCGTGAATTTGATGATTGCTCCTTAAATTTGCATCTTGCGGATTCCACTATTAAGGAACCTATGGGAAGGATTAATGTTGTTCTTATTATTCAAATAGGAATTATGTTCCCATATATTTCATTGTTCTTGATATAGATTGCAATCCTACATGTCCTATTATTCTTGGTAGACCTTTCCTTAGAACGATTGGTGCAATTATTGATATGAAAGAAGGAAACATTAGATTTCAATTTCCGTTAAGGAAGGCATGGAACACTTTCCAAGAAAAAAAATTAAGTTGCCGTATGAATCTATTATGAGAACCACTTATGGACGGCATGCCAAAGATGATAACACTTAGATCTATTCGTGTTTTATGCCTAGCTACGGGCGTTAAACAATAGCGCTTGCTGGGGGCAACCCAATTTTATTTTTGTGTTTGCTTTTTAGGTTCTGTTTTGCATTTAGTAATTAATCTAGCCTATGGTTAGATGTGGTTTTATGTTTTAATTAGTGTTTGTGCCAAGTAAGACCTTTGGGATAGCTTACGGTATATAAATAGGCAAAATAGGTGATGTGGCAACTAATTAATATAAAAAAATTATGATAACATAATATGTTACCGTAATATCACACATACCAAAATAAGATGAGTCTATAACCTAATAAAAAAATATTGCATGACATCACACATAAATTACTACGTATCCATTATAGAGGTATTAGCATATATAGATTACAAAAATATGCATGTTAGTAGTGTAAGTTATTTTCCACCATGATCAACCTAATAGTTGATTCGATCTTACTGAAAAAAAGAAACTTTTGCGCTCAGGAGATTAGTTTTCATTTTTAGCAGAAGCGCGATAAAATACTCATCCATTCTGCAGAGGACTGATAAACAAATTGCTTAGGCCATCCTAATTTCTCAGGATTTTTGGAGTTACTTAAGTATTCGAAATCTCCAGATTGCTACACATTGTTCTGTTTCTAACAGACTCTGTTTTTGACAGATTCTGTTTTTCGCGTGTTGTTTGCTTATTTTGATGCATCATGGCTAGTATTGGGGGGTATGAACCATGGAAAAGTTGGAATATGGTAGATATTACACCAATATAAATAAATAATGAGTTCACAACAGTATCAAAAGTGGTGATTTATTTTCTTATACTAATAGAGCTTATGCGATTTTCTATTTAGTTTTGTGTTGTGAAGTTTTCAAGTTTTGGGTAGGATTTGATGGACTATGGAATAAGGAAGCTTGGGGATGCCCAAGGCACCCCAAGGTAATATTCAAAGACAACCAAGAGCCTAAGCTTGGGGATGCCCCGGAAGGCACCCCCTCTTTCGTCTTCGTCTATCAGTAACTTTACTTGAGGCTATATTTTTATTCACCACATGATATGTATTTTGCTTGGTGTGTCTTGTATGAATTGAGTATTTGCTTTTTAGTTCGCCACAATCATCCTTGCTGTACACACCTTTTGAGAGAGACACGTATGAATCGTGATTTATTAGAATACTCTATGTGCTTCACTTTTATCTTTTTAGAGCACGGCGGTGGTTTTATTTTATAGATATTGATGAACTCTTGCTATTCACTTATATTATTTTGAGAGTCTTTAAAACAACATGGAATTTGCCGGGGTTATAAAATTAATCCTAATATGATAGGCATCCAAGAGGGATATAATAAAAAACTTTCATATAAATTGCATTGAATACAATGAGAAGTTTGATTCCTTATGATTGTTTTAAGATATGAAGATGGTGATATTAGAGTCATGCTAGTAAGTAGTTGTGAATTTGAGAAATACTTGTGTTAAGGTTTGTGAGTGTAACGCCCAAGATGCGGCTATATCTCCTACATGTTGAGGCACGACTTAGAGGCATAACCGCATTTTGATATGATAGCAAGAAGGGTCATCTTCACACATTCCCATGTAAATGAATAATAAAGTAAATAGTTGGCTTACAATCGCCACGTCACACAATGATCAAATTATTCATACATCAATCAGAGTACACACAAGGTCCAACTACAGACGGATCCAAATGAAAAGAAGACAACCACCCATGCTAAGTCCTGATCGTCCCTACTTGGCACCAATACTAATCACCCAGAAAGGAAACATAGTAACGGCATAGGTCTTTGTCGAACTCCTAGTTGAGTTCAATGGCATCACCTACATCGGTAACATCGGCACCTGCAACTGTGTTTCTAGTGTCTGTGAGTCACGAGGAATCAACAATCTCAAAACCCGCGAGATCAAGACTATTTAAGCTTAAAGGTAGGATGTGGTAATAAGGTGGAGTTGCATCAAGCACTAAGAAAATATGGTGGCTCACATACGAGTACAAGAGTAAGATGAGAAACTACGCAACACACGCAGAGCTAGAAGTGATCAAGAAGTGATCCTGAACTACTTACATTCAAACATAACCCCACCGTGTTCTCTTCCCGAACCTCGTCGAAAAGAGACCATCACGGTTACACACGCGGTTGGCGCATTTTAATTAAGTCAAGTGTCAAGTTCTCTACAACCGGATATTAACAAATTCCCATCTGCCACATAACCACGGGCACGGCTCTCGAAAGTTTAAACCCTGCAGGGGTGTCCCAACTTAGCCCATGACAAGCTCATGATCCGTGGAGACAATCCTCCATCGCGGGACCCTCCGATCAGACTCGGAATCCCAGTGCACAAGACATTTCGACAATGGTAAAACAAAACCAGCAAGACTGGCCAATATGTCGACCAATCCCGATAGGAGTCGCACGTATCTTGTTCTCAGGGCACACCGGATGGGCAAGACGTCGGGTTGGCTGAGACCCTGGTTGCCCAGGGGGCGCCAGACATCGGCCAGGTTGGATCAGCACTCAAAGGAACACTGGGCCAGTTTATTGATTAAGAATCCTCGGGTTAATTACTCCCTATGCATATTTTAGTTGTTATTAGGCAAATGGTAAAACCAATGTTGGGCCTTTATGGAAGAGTTTCATTCAAAGCGAACTGTCAAGAGGGGCCCATAAACCCTCACCGTGTTAGGGACACAAAATTCAAGGAACATAACACCGGTATGACGGAAACTAAGGCGGCACGAGTGGAACAAAACACCGAGCAAAAGGCCAAGCCTTTCACCCTTTGGCAAGTATATAGATGAATTAATTAAATAAGAGATATTGTGATATCCCAACATATCCATGTTCCAACATGGAACAACCTGCACTGCACCTGCAACTAGCAACACTATAAGAGGGGATGTGCAAAAGCGGTAACATAGCCAAACAACGGTTTGCTAGGAAGGTGGGTTAGAGGCTTGACATGGCAATATGGGAGGCTTGATAAACAAGTGGTAGGTAGCGCGACATAGCGATAGAGCGAACAACTAGCAAGCAAAGATAGAAGTGATATCGGGGGTAATGATCATCTTGCCTGCAAAGTTCTCAGGGTTGTCGAAAGCTTGCTCCTCATAAATGTACTCGACAGGGTTCTCAAACACGAACTCGTCTCCCGGCTCTACCCAAAGCAAGAACACAAGCAACGGAACAACAATCAATCACGGTGCAATGCACAAGCAACATGATGCAAGACATGGCATGGAATGCAATATATGATGTGCAATGCATATGGGTACTCCGGAAGGAAAAGATGAATGTGGCACCAACTTGGCAAACCAAGCATGCCACTGGATAGATTGGGATATTTCGGTCGAAATCGATATGAAGATCATTGGAAACAGATGCCCGGTTTGCAAATGACGAGCAAAACAAGAACAATGCAAAATTGCGCTTAACAGCAACATAGCACTTAAGATGCATCATGAAAGTATGCTACATCACTCTAACATAAAAATAAAACTCAAGGCAGTGAAGTACGGGTGAAGCTCTACATATCATGACCACTGAGCTACTGCTAGAACTCACTAAAACAAGTCTAAAACAGCATGGAAAAAATGCAAATGACAACAGTTTAACAGACTTAGCAGAAATTCACTGATCATGGGAGAAACAGAATCAGGTAGCAAAGTTTAGAGCTAGTAAACTACATGCTACAAGAACATATCATGGCAAACTTGAGCATGGCATGCTAGCACTAAAGGCAATGAACAAAACTCCCTTACTGAACTTGAGCCAAAGATCCACAGAAAAGATGGTAGCATCAATGCAAACATGGCAAGTGATATGAACAGATTCAGACTTAGTCGAATTACATGGCATGGCAGAAACGGATTCATGTTGGCATGTTTGCGAGCTTGTGCAACTCACCACAAAGCATTTCATGGGATAACAAAGAAACCAACAGTAAGAAGACACATTTATGAAGCTAAACATGGCAATAGCATGGACATAGGGTGCATGGATCACTAGCAAAACACATGGCAAAAATGAACTTCCTGTTAACAGACTGACAACAATATTGTTCGGCAAAAAGAGAGCATGGTAATGACAAGCTAAAGTACCCCATTATTACAAACAAAGGCATGGATGGATAGAGCATAGCAATATCTACAAAAAATTCTTACTGAACTTCATCAAAATATGCATAGATTCACTAGTAGCAACGAGTTAACATGGCAACCTAATGTAGCAGGATAATACTTAGCAGAAAACACTAAGCCACTGAAATCAGCAACATCAAGTTGCCTACTTGTGCTAGTCCCCACAGGCCACATAAAAATACAAGGATTGCACCACTGTAAAGATGGCATGAAGATGCCCGTACAACATGTAGACATGATGCTAAAAACATAAACACACAAAATGTTATGAAAAAGACAAAACAACAAGTTATGATAGTTTCCAGCAGATCACATCATATAGCACTTTTGCAACGATGATTAGGGCAACAAAATGGACAGTAACATGCATGCAAATTATACCACCATGAATAGCATCACGAGATGAACATTTCGACATAACATACACGTGAAACAGAGCTACAAGCACGGAACTATGACATGATGAAGGGGCGCCATTGGAATTGGATTTCAGGGACTTAGAAGAAAAATAGACTTTGAGATCTAGGGTTTGGGCACGAAAGCCAAGGTCAATGGCGGCGGCAGCGGCTTCTCCGGAGACCAGGGGCGGCGAGTGCCGGGAGGAGGCCGGGCGGCGCAGATCCGGGCGGCACCGACCCGGATCTGGTCGGAGGTGCGGCAAGGAGGCGGCGGCGCGCCCCGCGCGACGAGGTGGAGGCGGTGGCTGAAGCGTTCGGCGGCGGCGGGCGAGGCGCTGCGGCGGCGGGCGGCGGCTCGGGCGCGCGGGCCTGGTGGGCCGGCGGTGGTGCAGCGAGGTGGGACACGTAGCGGCAGGCGGTTGGTCCGGGGCGGCGGCTAGACGCGTCCGGCGCCGACGGACGTGTCCGACATGGAGGGAGAAGGTGGAGCTAGGTTTTCTTGCCCGAGATTTGGACAGGGGAGGCCTATTTATAAATTGTGGGAGCTAGGAGAGGGCTATTGAGGTACGGTTTTCACCCACACGATCGTGATTCAACGACGGAGAGCATGGAGGAGATTTAGATGGGCTAGTGGGCTGTTGTGGAGGGGTGCTGGGTTGCACGAAGAGAGGGGTTTTTGGCAGTTACACGGTTAACCGTTGGGGCATAAACGACCTCCAAATGGAATCAAATTTGATAGGCGGCCTACCGGTGATGTACCAAGGCCACTCGACAAATCTCGGTCCATTCCGAGAATGTTTTTATCCCGCTCACAAAACAAGATCTGAGAGGTGCAACGGGTGCATGTGTGAGTGTCGGATCCCAAAACGGACAACTGGGAAAAAGACCGGATGCATGAGACGAACACGAATGCAAATGAGATGCACATGATGACATGAACAAAATGCAAGACGATGACAAAACCCAACCACACAGGATATATCATATAACATTGCCGAAAATGGCAAGAGTTTGAGTTACAATTATGGAATGTTACATCCGGGACATTACAACTCTCCACCACTACAAGAGGATCTCGACCCGAGATCTAGGACAGAATTCTGGATATTCGGAACAGAGGTGATCCTCGCGCTCCCATGTAACTTCTCGGTCGGAATGGTGAGACCACTTAACTTTGAGGAATTTGATCGACTTGTTGCGAGTTTTGTGCTCGATTTCTTCAAGAATGGCAACGGGATGCTCATGATAAGACAAGTCTTCTTGGAGGTCAATCTCTTCGAAGTTGATAGTGCGCTCGGGTGTCCTGGAGCACTTGCAAAGTTGTGACACGTGAAACTCATCGTGCACATTTGAGAAGTTAGAAGGGAGCTCAATCTGATAAGCAAGGTCGCCTCTTTTGCCAATGATCTTGAAAGGACCCACATATCTAGAGGCAAGCTTCCCTTTGATACCGAAGCATTGAGTGCCTTTCATGGGAGAGACGCGGAGATAGACATGGTCTCTGATCTCGAAAGCCAAGTCATGGTGCTTGCTATCATAGTAACTCTTCTGGCACGATTGCACGGCTTTGATATTTTCACGGATGACTTTATACATTTTTTCAGCTTCTGTGATCAAGTCATTGCCAAGAAGTTGGCGTTCACCAGTCTCGGACTGGTTGAGAGGAGTACGACACTTTCTGCCATAAAGAATTTCGAATGGGGCCTAGCCCGAACTTGCTTGGAAGCTATTGTTGTAGGAGAACTCGGCATATGGGAGGCAGTCTTCCCACTTCATACCGAAAGAGATGACACAAGCTCTGAGCATGCCCTCGAGGATTTGATTGACTCTCTCAACTTGGCCACTTGTTTGAGGATGAAAAGCCGTGCTGAAGCGAATGTTGGTGCCCATGGCCTTTTGGAAGGAGTCCCGTAACTTGGAAGTGAAAATGCTTCCGCGGTCTGAAGAGATCAATTGTGGAATCCCATGCAATGAGACTATTCTGGAGGTATATAGCTCTGCCAACTGAGCTGCCGTGATAGATTCTTTGATTGCATGTAAATGAGCCACTTTTGTAAGCTTGTTAATGACAACGAAGATAGCATCATTCCCTCGCTTGGACTTTGGAAAGCCAGTGACAAAGTCCATTTCGATATGATCAAACTTCCATTCTGGAATAGCAAGAGGTTGGAGGAGACCAGCTGGTCGTTGATGTTCTGCTTTCACCCTTCGATAGACATCACATTCATTCACGAATTGAGCAATCTCTTGCTTCATTCGAGTCCACCAATACGACTGCTTGAGGTCATAGTACATCTTCGAACTGCCTGGATGGATGGAAAGAAGAGAATTGTGCGCTTCGTTCATTATGACCTTCCTTAGATCACCTTTAGGAACCACAATCCGGTCCTCGAAGGATAAGATGTCCTTGTCATCTATGCGATAGCACTTGTATTTGGGTAAGCCCTTGGCAACACCATGTTTCACCTTCTTCACCTTGGTATCAAGGAGTTGTGCCTCACGAATTTGATCTTCCAAAGTTGGAGTGACTTGAAAGTTGGCAAGAAAACCTTGAGGAACAACTTGAAGGTTGAGCTTTCGAAATGCTTCACAAAGATCCGGTTGGAATGGCTTGAGAATTAAGCTGTTGCAATAAGCCTTTCTGCTCAAAGCATCTGCAATCACATTAGCCTTGCCTGGAGTGTACTCAATGCTTGGATTGTACTCTTGAATCATTTTAACCCAACGAGCTTGCTAGAGTTTGAGGTTGGGTTGAGTGAAGATATATTTGAGGCTCTTGTGATCGGTGAAAATGTCCACTTGCCTTCCCAACATGAGATGTCTCCATGTTCTTAATGCATGGACAACTACCGACAACTCAAGATCGTGAGTGGGGTAGTTCCTTTCATTTGGCTTCAAATAACGAGAAGTATAGGCCACAACTTTCTTCTCTTCCATTAACACAACACTGAGACCTTGCAACGAGGCATCACAGAAAACTTCGTATGGCTTGGACTCATCAGGAGGAGTTAGGACAGGAGCCGAGATGAGTTTCTCTTTGATAGTGTTGAAGGCAACGTCACACTCAGGAGTCCAGGAATACTTGACGTGCTTCTGGATGAGGTTGGAAAGAGGCTTGGAAATCTTTGAGAAATTCTCAAAAAATCTCCGGCAATAGCTTGCAAGCCCAAGGAAATTGCGGAGCTGCTTGACGTTCTGAGGAGGCTCCCAGTTCACAATTGCAGAAACCTTCTCCGGATTAATAGAAATGCCCTTGGCGGAGATGATGTGGCCAAGGTAAAGAACTTTATCAAGCCAAAATTCACATTTGGAGAACTTTGCGTAGAATTGATACTCTCTGAGCTTGTCGAGCACCAATTGCAAATGTTTGGCATGATCCTTCTTATTCTTGGAGAAAACTAGGATATCGTCGAGATACACCAGGACGAATTCATTGGTGTAGGGGTTGAAGATGAAGTTCATCATGCGAGAGAAAGTTGGAGGGGCATTAACAAGCCCGAAGGACATGACAGTATATTCATAAGAACCAAAGCTTGTTCTGAATGCTGTCTTTGGGATATTTTCTTCACAAATGCGAATATGATGATAACCCATATGGAGGTCAAGCTTGGAAAACACCTTTGCACCTTTGAGTTGTTCGAATAGCTCATTGATATTGGGAAGTGGGTATTTATTCTTGATTGTCTTCTTGTTCAATGGGCGGTAATCGATGCAAAGTCAGTCCGTGCCATCCTTCTTCTGGACAAAAAGAACACCACAACCCCACGGAGATGAACTTGGTCTGGTCAGACCCAGACGCTCTTGTTCACCAAGCTGTTTCTTCAATTCTTTCATCTCTTTTGGCCCAAGCTTGTATGGGCGCTTGCAAACGGGTTCTGTACCGGGCTCAAGATCAATAACGAACTCGACTGGTCGGTGAGGAGGCATACCCGGAAGCTCTTCTGGAAAGACATCTTGATACTCACAAGCCACTGGAATCTGAGAAATAGCGTCTAACTCTCCCTTCTCATTGACAGAGAACAACCGAACGGTTTCATCACGAGCAGCATAGATGATCACATCTTCAGAAGGGTGCGTCAATTTAATCTCCCTAGAAGCACAATCAAGAAAGGCCTTATGCTGAGAAAGCCAATCCATGTCGAGAATGAGATCAATATCAGAGTCGCCAAGAACCATTGGAGAAGCCGTAAATTTATAATTGCCCATTCTGATGCCAACATTCGGAACCATCATTTTGGTATGCATGAACAAACCCGGAGAGGAAACCTATAACGGCCTAGGTAGATCAACAATATGTAAATTGTGCATGGTTGCAAAAGGCCTTGATATGAATGAAATAGATGCACCATTATCGAATATATTTTTTTGCAGGAATATCATGAACTGGGAGATTACCCATGATCACTTCTGAAGAACCATATGCTTGAGCTGAATTCATCATGTTCACCCTTGCCGCCTTGGGATTGTGCTTGACAACTGCATTGCTTGCTGACCGGACAGGAGGAGGAGGCGGAAGGCGCCTTTGGTTGAAGCACTTATTGGAATAGTGACCCTTCATAACACACTTGTGACAAGTGACCTCTAAAAGCGGACGGAAAGGTGGCGGAGTAGGACCACCTGTCCTTGGAGCCTGAGACTTGTTGCGATAGCCTGGGTTGGGTGGGTGGGAAGATCCACGACCACCTGAGTTCTTCTGCTGGTAGGGCTGACGAAACGGAGGAGGTGGAGGAAGCCAGAACTTTTGTTGCTTAGCTTCCACTTGAGAGGAAGAAGACGAGTGAACTGCATCCCTGATTATCTTCTTTGAAGCCTCACACCTGAGCTGAGCAACTTCTTGCCTGAGGGCCATGTTGTAGAACTGATCAAACAGAGTAGGCTCAACAAGAACGAGAGCTAATTGCAGATCCTCTCTGAGGCCACCCCTGAAGTGATAGACCATGCTCTTTTCATCAGGAACGTCCTGCCTTGCCAAGCGAGCAAGCTTCTGAAACTGGATGTTGTATTGATGCACGGACATGCTTCCTTGCTTGAGATTGCGGAATTCCTGATGCTTGCTCTCGACAACACCTGTTGGAATGTGATGAGCTCGAAAGTCCCGGCATAAGTCAGTCCTAGTAATCACTCAACCCCTCTGGAATATTTGTACTGCTGATACCAATCTGCTACTTGGTCCTTGAGCCGAAAAGAAGCAAACTTGACGTAGTCCTCAGGCCTGACATTGCTGCATTCAAAATGCTTGTTGATGTCGACGAGCCAATCATCAGCGTCCATGGCCTCGGCACAAGCGTTGAAAGACTTTGGCTGATTTGCAAGAAACTGGTTGAGGGTAGCAAACTAAGGTTGATTGTTGAATTGCCCTTGGCCTTGATTTCCTTGGTTGCCTTGACCTTGGTTGCGCTCTTGCAAGAGCTGAAGAAGCATCTAGGTATTGGTGTTGGTGACGCTGTCACAGCTTTCCATGCCTCCGGAGGCGGAAGAGGTGGCGGAGGGTTGGACTACTCTCCATCAGTACATTGCGGATTCAGACGCGTTGGGGGAGCCACCCTGAAGAGGTGACAACCGTTAGAACCATGATAGACAAGGTGAATCAACGGACATATATGTGCAAAGAAGTCTTCACAATAAACATTCGAACATAGATTGAACGAATGAATTCCAAAGTTAACATTACAAGACCATTAAGGTGAGAAGCCACTTGGACAAATGTTGATGAATGAAACAACAAGGTACGATTGGAACAAATAAATGGTAAGGATTACCCGATCCCATACCAATTATCTGTCGGAAGAATAACTAAAAGCTACTTGAATTCCCATGTATTAACTCCCGAAACTTTCTGGTTATGCAATCTGGTGTTGGGGATACAGGGAGGCACAATATATATCACACAACTAACAAGCCCTCTGCTCCACTGTATCCATCCGTCAACACATAACCAAGAAAACTCTGGAAATCATGTACCTCGACCTTCGAAAAGCATCCATTATACTAGCTATGGCAATACTCCCGAACTCCCTCCCCGGTACTGGGTGGTGTCGAGGTTATCTCACCACTAGCTACATAAAAGAGATTTTCGTTGTCGGCGAGCTAAGGTATACCGGAACAGCAACGATAAAATTGTCATGACAACACCTCGGAGCTCAACTCCCCGGGACACTGCCACAACCCCTAAATGTCAGGAGGCACCAAGAACAATGTTCTCGTCAACAACAATATCGGAACGATCCCAAGATACCCGTGCAATCCTAATTTTTTTAGTGAAAATGAGGAGAGGAAAGTCAAAACATCTACGTCAGGAGTCCTTGCCAGTGCGACGAAGGGGGGCGACAAGTAAAAAGAATCCTATTCAATGATATATATAATCCTAAGACTCAATTTTTTTTGTTCTACACTTAACAACATCAGCGGTTCGATCAAACAGGGGGCTCCTAAGTCGGGACGGCTCTTATTACCAACTTGTAACACCCAAGATGCGGCTATATCTCCTACATGTCGAGGCACGACTTAGAGGCATAACCGCATTTTGGTATGATCGTAAGAAGGGTCATCTTCACACATTCCCATGTAAATGAACAAGAAAGTAAATAGTTAGCTTACAATCACCACGTCACACAAGGATCAAATTATTCATACATCAATCAGAGTACACACATGGTTCGACTATGGACGGATCCAAATGAAAAGAAGACAACCACCCATGCTAAGTCCCGATCGTCCCTACTGGGCACCACTACTGATCATCCGGAAAGGAAACATAGTAACGGCATAGGTCTTCGTCGAACTTCCAGTTGAGTTCAATGGCATCACCTGCATCGGTATCATCGGCACCTGCAATTGTGTTTGTAGTGTCTGTGAGTCACGAGGACTTAGCAATCTCAAAACCCACGAGATCAAGACTATTTAAGCTTAAAGGTAGGATGTGGTAATACGGTGGAGCTGCAGGAAGCACTAAGCAAATATGATGGCTGACATACGAGTATAAGAGTAAGATGAGAAACTACACAACAGACACAGAGCTAGAATTGATCAAGAAGTGATCCTGAACTATTTACATTCAAACATAACCCCACCGTGTTCTCTTCTCGAACCTTGTCGAAAAGAGACCATCACGGTTACACATGCGGTTTGGCGCATTTTAATTAAGTCAAATGTCAAGTTCTCTACAACCGGATATTGACAAATTCCCATCTACCACATAACCACGGGCACGGCTCTCGAAAGTTTAAAACCTGCAGGGGTGTCCCAACTTAGCCCATGACAAGCTCACGATCCGCGGAGACAATCCTCCATCGCGGGACCCTCCGATCAGACTCGGAATCCCGGTGCACAGGACATTTCAACAATGGTAAAACAAAACTAGCAAGACTGCCCGATGTGCCGACAAATCCCGATAGGAGTCGCACGTATCTCATTCTCAGGACACACCGATGCGCAAGACATCGGGTTGGCTGAGACCCTAGTTGCCCAGGGGGCACCGGACATTGCCCAGGTTGGACCAGCACTCAGAGGAACACTGGCCCGGGTTGTCGATTAAGAATCCTCGAGTTAATTACTCCCTATGCATATTTTAGTTGTTATTACGCAAATGGTAAAACCAATGTTGGGCCTTGATGGAAGAGTTTTATTCAAAGTGAACTGTCAAGAGAGGCCCATAAACCCTCACCGTGTTAGGGACGCAAAATTCAAGGAACATAACACCGGTATGACGGAAACTAAGGCGACAAGAGTGGAACAAAACACCAAGCAAAAGGCCAAGCCTTCCACCCTTTGGCAAGTATGTAGATGCATTAATTAAATAAGAGATATTGTGATATCCCAACATATCCATGTTCCAACATGGAACGACCTTCACTACACCTGCAACTAGCAATGCTATAAGAGGGGCCGAGCAAAAGCGGTAATATAGCCAAACAATGGTTTGCTAGGAAGGTGGGTTAGAGGCTTGTAATGGCAATATGGGAGGCTTGATAAACAAGTGGTAGGTAGCGCATAGCGATAGAGCGAACAACTTGCAAGCAAACATAGAAGTGATATCAGGGGTAATGATCATCTTGCCTCCAAAGTTCTCAGGGTTGTCGAAAGCTTGCTCCTCGTAAACATACTTGATAGGATCCTCGTTCACAAACTCATCTCCCGGCTCTACCCAAAGCAAGAACACAAGCAAGGGAACATCAATCAATCACGATGCAATGCACAAGCAACATGATGCAAGATGTGGCATGGAATGCAATATATGGTGTGCAATGCATATGGGTACTCCGGAAGGGAAAAGATGAATGTGGCACCAACTTGGAAAACCAAACATGCCACTGGATAGATTGAGAGATTTCGGTTGAAATCGATATGAAAATCACTGGCAATGGATGCACGGTTTGCAAAATGACGAGCAAAACAAGAACAATGCAAAACTGCGCTTAACAGCAACATAGCACTTAAGATGCATCATGAAAATATGCTACAACATTCCAACATAAAAACAAAACTCATGGTAGTGAAGTACGGGTGAAGCTCTACAAATCATGAATACCGAGCTACTAGTAGAACTCACTAAAACAAGTCTAAAACAGCATGGCAAAAATGCAAATGACAACAGTTTAACAGACTTAGCAGAAATTCACTAATCATGGTAGAAACAGAATCAGGTAGCAAAGTTTAGAGCTAGTAAACTACATGCTACAGGAACATATCATGTGAACTTGAGCATGGCATGCTAGTACTAAAGGCAATGAACAAAACTCCCTTAATGAACTTGAGCCAAAGATCCACAGAAAAGATGGTAGCATCAATGCACATGGCAAGTGATATGAACAGATTCAGACTTAGTAGAAATACATGGCATGGCAGAGGCAGATTCATGTTGGCATGTTTGCGAGCTTGTGCAACTCACCACAAAGCATTTCATGGCATAACAAAGCAACCAACAATAAGAAGACACATTTATGAAGCTAAACATGGCAATAGCATGGACATAGGGTGCATGGATCACTAGCAAAACACATGGCAAAAATGAACTTCCTGTTAACAGACTGACAACAATATTATTTGGCAAAAAGAGAGCATGGTAATGACAAGCTACAGTACTCCATTATTACAAACAAAGGCATGGATTGATAGAGCATAGCAATATCTACAAAACATTCTTACTGAACTTCATCAAAATATGCATGGATTCACTAGTAGCAACGAGTTAACATGGCAACCTAATGTAGCAGGATAATACTTAGCAGAAAACACTAAGTCACTGAAATCAGCAACATCAAGTGGCCTACTTGTGCTAGTCACCACAGGGCACATAAAAATACAGGGATTGCACCACTATAAAGATGGCATGAAGATGCTCCTAAAACATGTAGACATGATGCTAAAAAGATAAACACACAAAATGCTATGAAAAAGAGAAAACCACAAGTTATGATAGTTTCGAGCAGATCACATCATATAGCACTTTTGCAATGATGATTAGGGCAACAAAATGGACAGTAACATGCATCCAAATTATATCACCATGGAGAGCATCACGAGATGAACATTTTGACATAACATACATGCGAAACGGAGCTACGATCACAGAGTTATGACATGATGAAGGGGCACACATGGAATTGGATTTCAGGGACTTGGAAGAAAAATAGACCTCGAGATCTGGGGTTCGGGCATGAAAGCCGAGGTCAACGACGGCGGCAGCGGCTTCTCCGGCGACCAGGGGGCAGCGAGCGCTGGGAGGAGGTCGGGCGACGCGGATCCGGGCGGCGCCGGCCCGGATCTGGCCGGAGGTGCGGCGAGTAGGCAGCAGCGCGCGCCGCGTGACGAGGTGGAGGCAGTGGCCGGCGCGTTCGGCGGCGGCGTGGAGGACGGCGGCAGGCGAGGCGCGGCAGCGGCGGTTGGTGCGGGCGGCGGTGGCGTGGGAGGCGAGCGGGCAACGGCTCGGGCGCGCAGGCCAGGAGGGCCCCATGCGGGCCTGGCGGGCCGGTGGTGGTGCAGTGCGGTGGGACACGTGGCGGCGGGCGGTTGGTCCGGGGCGGCGGCTGGACGCCTCCGGTGCCGGCGGACATGTTCGGCTCACGAAACGAGATCTAAGAGGTGCAACAAGTGCATGTGGCGGCGCGGGAGGCGAGCGGGCGGCAGCGCAGGAGGCGAGCGATCAGGCGGCCCATTCCGAGAATGTTTTCTCTGGCTCACGAAACGAGATCTGAGAGGTGCAACGAGTGCATGTGTGAGTGTCGGATCCCGAAACGGATCAAAAAGACCGGATGCATGAGACAAACACGAATGCAAATGAGATGCACATGATAACATGAGATGACATGCATGACATGAACAAAATGCAAGATGAGGACAAAACCCAACCACAGAGGATATAACATATAACATTGTCGGAAATGGCAAGAGTTGGAGTTACAATTATGGAATGTTACATCCGGGACGTTAGAGTGAGTCCCGTAGCATGCACATATGATGAACCATTATGTAACGAAGTTGGAGCATGAGATATATTTTTTAATTGTCTTCCCTTATGAGATGAGGCCGGGGACGAGCGATGGTCTTTTTCTACCAATCTACCCCCCTGGGAGCATGCACGTAGTACTTTGTTTTAATGACTAATAGATTTTTGCAATAAGTATGTGAGTTTTGTATGACTAATGTTGAGTCCATGGATTATACGCACTCTCACCTTTTCGCCATTGCTAGCCTCTCTAGTGTCGTGCAACTTTCGCCGGTACCATAAACCCACCATATGCCTTCCTCAAAACTGCCACCATTCATACCTATTACGGCATTTCCATAGCCATTTCCGAGATATATTGCCATGCAACTTTCCACCGTTCCGTTTATTATGACACGCTCCATAATTTTCATATTGCTATGTGTAATCATGTAGTTGACATTGTATTTGTGGCAAAGCCACTGTTCATCATTTTTTATACATGTCGCTCTTGATTCATTGCACATCCCAGTACACCGTCGGAGGCATTCATATAGAGTCCTATTTTGTTCTAGTATCGAGTTGTAATTTTTGAGTTGTAAGTAAATAAAAGTGTGATGATCTTCATTATTAGAGCATTGTCCCATGTGAGGGAAAAAATAGAAAGGCCAAATAAAAAAAGAGAAGTCCCAAAAAATGAGAGAAAAGAGAGAAGGGACATTGTTACTATCCTTTTTGCCACACTTGTGCTTCAAAGTAGCACCATGATCTTCATGATAGAGAGTCTCCTATATTGTCACTTTCATATACTAGTGAGATTTTTTCATTATAGAACTTGGCTTGTATATTCCAATGATGGGCTTCCTCAAAATGCCCTAGGTCTTCATGAGCAAGCAAGTTGGATGCACACCCACTTAGTTTCTTTTTGAGCTTTCATAAACTTATAGCTCTAGTGCAGCCGTTGCATGGCAATCCCAACTCACTCACATTGATATCTATTGATGGGCATCTCCATAGCCCATTGATATGCCTAGTTGATGTGAGACTATCTCCTTTTTGTCTTCTCCACAACCACCTTCTATTCCACCTATAGTGCTATGTCCATGGCTCACGCTCATGTATTGCATGAAAGTTGAAAAAGTTTGAGATCACATGATGTATGTCTTGAGGTATGAATACTTGAGGTGAAATTGGGGTATCTTATTGATTTACTTGCTATATGTTATGGCACTAAACTTGTGGATTGCCGCGGTGATATTGGGGTAATCTATGCATAGGGGTTGATGCACGTTTTTATTATCTTTTATCCGATGGAAACTTTGGGGTCTGTCGTGGAATTGTCGCGACAGATGTCCTAGTGTGAGGACTTAGTCGTGGAGCCATCGCGTTGAGGTTAGCTTAAAGGGGTTAATCAGGACAAAGGACATGAGGAGTTTATACTGGTTTGGCCCCTTACGATGAAGGTAAAAGCCTAATGCAGTTTGAGGTTGGTATTGCTAAGGTTTCGATGAGCAGGGAGCGAATACGCTTGATCCGGCTCTCGATCTCTTGTTTCTTGTCCTAAGCCGCCGCTCGGTCGTCCCCTTATATACATGGGTTGACGCCCTGCGGCCCTCAGAGTCTCGACCGGCTTATACAACGTATCCGGCTCGGTGACCTTTCACATATGCCTTACAATACAAGTTTACTTACATGGCGGTTTATACTCATGGGCTTTAAGCCGCATTCGGGTCTAGGCCCTCTACTAAGCCTATCTATGAATCGCCATGTGACCTTGGGCCTCATTGTGTTGATCTTCATAGAGATGACCCGGCCCCTCCTGGGCGGTTCATACCTAATAGTTATATCCCCAACATTAGGCCCAGGTTGATTTGGACTTGTTCATGTCAACCTTCAAGACTTAGAAAAATCCTTCCATATCTACTGTAAAAAAATTTGTAACCCTCCATGAAGTCATCTCTAGGAATTTCGAAAACCCGCCACAACATCATGTTTAACGAATCTTTATCTTAATGTCTTCCCGGAAATCGAGGCGTCCAATTAGCTGGATAACCATCATTTGGCCTCCTCGTCTTTCGCGCCTGCCTGTTTCCTGTCTCCTTATAAATAGGACCTGAAAGCCATCTTACATTCTTCTCCTTCTCCTTCCTTCCTCATAACGCATCGTCCCTGCATGAACCATGCTGCCGTCGACCTTCGTCCTTGTCCTCGACTCCGGCCGCCGCATCGCCCTGAGAAGACTAGAGAACTGTGGCGCTACTCCACTGCTCTTACAGCTCTAGTAAGTCTTCCTTTGTTCGTCACCAATCTGCCATTAGGGTTTCATCGGTGTTCTTCAGTGTTCATCTGCGTTCATCGTCGTCCTTCTTTTCCTTTATTTAGATCCACGTATTAGATCCAAAAGATATGGGAATCTTGCGTGGCCGTAGTTTTAGCACTTGTTTTAATACTAGGTCGCATCCCCACCATGACAGATCTCCTCTAGGGCTTTTGTGTTTTTCTACTGTCGCCTTTTGTAGATGAATTTATCCTTTTTGCTAAACAGTGGTAGATCCAAATTTGTAACCTCCATCTGCGGAACTTGTTTGTCTCAGTACTTAGCCAATGTTGCTTCCGACAACTCTTTGAACATCTTAGTCATGGCGGCTTATACTGTCAGCTTATCCTTTCTTCATATATCATTAGCCCTTGCTTAAGCCGCCATCATAAACATGCACTGTAATTGTTTAACTTGCAATCCCATCAACTGATTTGAACCGGCCAATTATTTTCTTTTTAGACTATCCTTTCACCATGCCGTCGAAGACGATGACAACTTGAAACTGGGTTCCTTCCATAGTCACCGAGAGTACTTTGAAGGATTTTGTCACTGTGGGATTCTTACCAGAGAAGAGTGTCATGCGTTATCGTGTTCCTGACCTTGAAGAGAAACCTCAGCCAAAAGATGGTGAAATCATTGTTTTTACTGACCATATGACCCAGGGCTTCTCACCGCCCGGCTCAAAATTCTTCAGGGATGTTCTACACTTTTTCAAACTCCATCCGCAAGATATTGGACCCAATTCCGTATCTAATATTTGTAACTTCCAAGTTTTTTGCGAAGTTTACCTTCAAAAAGAACCTACCGTTGAACTCTTCAGGGAATACTTCTACCTGAACTGCCAGAATGAGTACACCAATGGTCCCAGTTTGGAACTTGGCGGGATTTCAATTCAACTCAGACGAGATGCCATCTTCCCTCTACTAGTTCTGCCAAACCATCCCAAGGACTGGAATCAAACATGGTTCTACTACAAAGATACCTCGTCGTCTGATGAAAATCCGATGCCGGGTTATCGAGCTGATCGTCTTGACGCAAAGCACCCACTTCCTGATAAACTCACACCTGCCAAACGCAAGAAGCTTCTCCCCAAAATCAAAAAAGTCCAAGCCTTGTTAGGAAATGGCTTGACCGGAGTTGATTTGATCTGCTACTGGGTCGCATGGCGGATTATACCTTTAAGCCACCGATCCGGCTTGATGTGTTTATACACCGTAGGAACTGATGATCCTTTACGTCATTGCTCTGTGCATTTGACTGAAGAGGCTATTGTTGAAATGGCAACCACTCTTATCAATAGCAAGTATGAAGACTGCAGCATAGTAGGGTTGAATCCTTTCTGCAAGCTTAACCCGGCGCCAGAGGAAAATCTTCTTGACTTCTTTTTCCTCAGCAGTTAAGTATTGGCATGAATTTCAACATGTTATCTTTCCATAGGCCAAATCTGACTTTTGGAAAGAAAAATACGACCATGAGGCTGCCAAAAAAGCTAGAGCTGCTGCAATAGCTGCCAAGAAGACCATCGGAAAATTTAAGAAGAAACAAACTGCCTCTGATTTACTCAAGCTGGATGACATCTCTGAGTCGGAGGTAGCCCTTGACTCTCTTGGCCTGTTTTTTAACAACCTTGTTGACACTGACTATTGCCAGGATGACATGGGGACCAGCCAGGCAGTCGAAGAAGAGGTAAATCTTATTTCCTCTGACTCAGAACCTTTACCAAGGCAGAAACTTCGGCGGGTTCACCCGGAAAGTAAGGTTTTCATACCCCTTGGCTTATTTAGATCCTCATTTTCTTTTGAAACGACAACAACATGAGAGCCGCCAGTAGACCCGGACCGGTGGAGATGACGATTTACCCTCCGGCTTACCAAAAACTCCTCGGAAACGCCAGAATGAGGTTCCTTTTGATCTTTTAACCCTTGTATTTGTTCAATAAATTACCTTCATTACTCATTTTCGATTCCATCTTTGCAGGAGATTTCCCGTTCCTCCTCTGGAGATTCATCACAAACTCAATTGCTGGCCTTGAAGACTGCCCCGGGGTAAAGATAACTACCCTTCTTATATATGTTTATATATGCATCATTATACTGACTTGTCTAAATCCTTTTTAGCGGTCAAGAAAAGCCGAAGAAAGCAAAGGTGACAAAGCCGGCTAAGAATCCAAAAACCACTAAACCGGAGCAGCCAAACCTTGTACCAGAACATCCCGAGGAACCAGAGCAGTCAACTTTTGTGCCAGAACACGCTGAATAACCAGAGGACCCTGCCTTCAACGTTTAACCAGATGTACCTGAACCATCTGCGGATGAAACTGCTGTCGACCCATCAATTATTGATCCGTCAAGCTCAGCTAACCCGCTGGAGAAACACAGTGATGACATTTTAATCATTGGTACCGGATTTGTTGAACCGGGGAACCCAACTGTTCTGGCCAGACACTCTGCCAAACAAGAAGTTATGGAAAGGCAGAAGGTCAGGTTTGACATCTCCCACTATACTCACCTGAGTATTAGTGAAGTTTTATCTGGTTATCTATAGGATCGAAAGTATGTCTAGAGGGGGGGGTGATTAGACTACTTGACCAAATAAAAACTTAACCTTTTCCCAATTTTAGTTCTTGGCAGATTTTAGCTAATTTAGGACAAGTCAAGCAATCATCACATAATTCAAGCAAGCATGCAAAGAGTATATAGGCAGCGGAAAGTAAAGCATGCAACTTGCAAGAATGTAAAGGGAAGGGTTTGGAGAATTCAAACGCAATTGGAGACACGGATGTTTTTCCCGTGGTTCGGATAGGTGGTACTATCCTACATCCATGTTGATGGAGACTTCAACCCACGAAGGGTAACGGTTGCGCGTGTCCACATAGGGCTCCACCCAAGGGTAACGGTTGCGCAAGTCCACACAGGGCTCCACCCACGAAGGGTCCACGAAGAAGCAACCACCCACAAAGGATCCACGAAGAAGCAACCTTGTCTATCCCACCATGGCCATCGCCCACACAGGACTTGCCTCACTAGCGGTAGATCTTCACGAAGTAGGCGATCTCCTTGCCCTTAGAAACTCCTTGGTTCAACTCCACAATCTTGTCGGAGGCTCCCAAGTGACACCTAGCCAATCTAGGAGACACCACTCTCCAAGAAGTAACAAATGGTGTGTAGGTAATGAACTCCTTGCTCTTGTGCTTCAAATGATAGTCTCCCCAACACTCAACTCTCTCTCATAGGATTTCGATTTGGTGGAAAGAAGATTTGAGTGGAAAGCAACTTGGGAAGGCTAGAGATCAAGATTCATATGGTAGGAATGGAATGTCTTGGTCTCAACACATGAGTAGGTGGTTCTCTCTTAGAACATATGAGTTGGAATGGTGCATGTGTTCTGACGGCTCTCTCCATGAATGAAGAGGAGGTGGAGGGGTATATATAGCCTCCACACAAAATCCAACCGTTACACAGTTTTCCAATCTCGGTGGGAGCGAATCAATAAACTCGGTCGGACCGAAAATGTAAACCTAGTGACCGTTAGAGATTTTTGGTGGGACTGACATGCAACTCGGTAGGACCGATATGGTTAGGGTTTGGGCATAACGTAATCTTGGGGAGACCGATTACACAAACTCGGTGAGACCGAATTTGGTAATTAGCTAACCAGAGAGTTGGTCAGGCAAACTCGGTGGGACCGAAAAGTTACAAAGGGGAAACACTGAATTTACATTGCAATCTCGGTGGGACCGATTCGCTCTTTCGGTGAGACCGAAAAGTTACGAAAGGGAAACAGAGAGTTTGCAACCCCATCTCGGTGAGACCGAGATCCCTATCGGTAGGACTGAATTGCTAGGGTTTGGCAGTGGCTTATGACAAATGAAAACTCGGTGGCGCCGGATAGGAAGAATCGGTAGGACCGAGTTTGGCTTAGGGTTTAGGTCATATGTGGATATGAGAAAGTAGTTGAGGGTTTTGGAGCATATCACTAAGCACATGAAGCAAGAGGTTCATTAAGCAACACCTCATCCCTCCTTGATAGTATTGGCTTTTCCTAAAGACTCAATGTGATCTTGGATCACTAAAATATAAAATGAAGAGTCTTGAGATTTTGAGCTTGAGCCAATCCTTTGTCCTTAGCATTTTGAGGGTTCCACTTTCACATCCATGCCATGCCAATCATTGAGCTTTCCTGAAATAATCATCTTGGAATAGCATTAGCTCAATGAGCTATATGTTGTTATGAATTACCAAAACCACCTAGGGATAGTTGCACTTTCAATCTCCCCCTTTTTGGTAATTGATGACAACATATAGCATTAAGATAGATAAGATAATAGCATTAAGCAAACATTAAGTATAGCATATGATCAAACACATGATCATCAATGTCTCACAAGCATAGTATCTCAAGCACTCAAAAGCAAACAAGTTCGAAAAACCACCAAATAAAGCAAGAGAGAAAAAGCAACACTCTCTCTCTCTCGAAGCCTATGATCTATACATCTTCTCCCCCTTTGGCAACAAGTTACCAAAAAGTTCCTAGAAAATGCATAGTGCTAGATCGATGCTCAGGCTTGATCTTCTGGTGGTGATGGAGTCCGGATCACTCCAAGGATGAAGGCTTCGGTAGACGCTGAAGTAGACGCTGGAGTTGGAGCTGAAGTAGATGCTGGAGCTGGTGGAACTGAGGCTGTAGCTGGTGCTGAAGTGGTGTCTCTGGTGTCAGCAACTGGCACGGCAGATGACCTCGGGCCTCGTGGCACTCTGGCAAAGGCATGAGTGGTAGTCCTGCCTCTCCTCTCCTACATGTCCTCCTGGAGCTGCTCCACTGCAGACTGAACTTCCGTTACTTTGACATCCAAGTCATAGAACTTCTGTTCCATGATTCTCTCTAGGCTCTGCTGATTCTGAGTGAGGGTGGCCAGACTTTGCTCAATCCTCGGCGTGGATGCAATCAAGTAACCAAGCTGCTCTTGTTTAGTCTTCAAGAAATACTCAGATGCCTCCTCTTGAGTTGGCATCTTGGCAGCTTTCTCCTTTCTCGCCTTCTCCTTCTTTGCTTGTGCTTGAACTGATGATGGCTCATTCTCAGTCATGACCACTTGGTTATCCTCAAAATCTGGACGGATGGGCAAATGTTCCTTGTCCAATAAGTATATGCCCGTGCCATCTTGGAGTTGATGAGCTCCTGGATCTGAGGGGCATATCCGCAACTCCTCTTCTGATCTGCTGCAGTCCTTTTGATTGTTTCCACTATGAGGCTCATCACCTTGAACTTCTGAGGCACATCAAATACATGTAGCAAGTTGATCGCATGGCCTCTGATCATCTCATGATCACCTGACTTGGGCAACAAGGTGTGCCTTAGTATCCAATTGATCATAGGCAGACCTGACAGAAGATAATGCACTGAGCCAAACTTGAAAGTATCAAGTGCTTCATTTGGGATCTCCTTGTACATATTGGACATTGAGTTGTGGTCCATCTTATTCTTGGCATATATGTCCATGTCATCATCATGCTCCTCTGGGGCATTAATGAGTTGTGCCCACTCAGCCACTGTAGATTGGTACCTTGTACCCTCAGACATCCATGTGATCTTTCCATCTGGGTAAAAGTGTGCCGTGGAGTAGAATTGCATGATCAGTTCCTCGTTCCACTTTGTGAGCTTCTGCCCAACAAAGTCAGCAACTCCACAAGCACTAAAGCTGTCATATACTCCCGGGTAGTGTTCCTCCTTCTCCCTCATGTAGGTCCAGTCGACCCATCTCATGTCACAGACAATGGGCTTCTTATCTAGCAGCACTGTCTCATAGAAGTCCTGATGTTCCTTGGTGTGAAATCTGTAATCCACGATAGTCCTTCTCCTTGAAGCATACGGATCTGCTTCTCTCCACTTCCTCAGCCCTGAATCTCTCCTGAGCTTCATGTACTCAACCACAGGATGAGCATCATTGTGGTCTGGGATCTTGGGCTTTAGCTTTCTCAGAATTTGCTCTTCATCCTCTTCTTCAGCAACAGTCTCAGGCACTGGGGCCTTGTTCTTCTCAGCTGCAGGAATGCTTCTTGTGTTCCTCTTTGGCTTTGGCTTTGGAGCTGGCTTGGCATTGGAAGCAGCTCCCCCTGATTTTATGGCATCTCCCATTAGCTTGGGTGCCTTGGGCGCTGGTGCAACTACCTCTTCTTCTTCCTCCTCTTCCATGATGGGAGCTTTGCCAAGCACTCTAGCCACAGTCTTCTTCACCCTTTCCCTTCTTTTCTTGCCCTCAGCTGCAACTGGCTCTATGGGCTTCTCAGTTGACATTCTGGCCTTTGACATTGGCTGCCTGCCTGCTGGCCTTTTGATTTTCAGCCCTGGCTTTGTGCCTTGAGCTGGCTCAACTCTCTTGGAAGTGGCCTCTTCCTCTGCCACATAGTCCTCATCTTCGGAATCTGAAGTCCTCTTCTTCTTCTGTCTTGTGGCAGCCTTTGGCAAATTGCTAGGAGTGCTCCTGCTGCCTTCATCAAAAGAGCTGGAGGGACTAGTGCCCTCACTCATGTGCACCTGCTGCTCTGACATATTCTGGCTATCACTTTGATCAGACATGCTGCAAACTGACTGCTGACCCTGTGAATAGTTTATAGATGAGATATACTAGATGAGCATCACAAAATGCAGAGATTTTTGCAAAAGAATGATCCAAAAACTTGGTTTTAGTTTCCCACTGAAATCATCTCGGATCTACCGATTTTTGAACTCGGTGATACCGAAGCAGTTTTGGCACCTAAACTAGTGAACTCGGTCAGACCGAGTCACAGTTCGGTGGCACCGAGACTGCTAGGGTTTCACTGAGTTCCAAAATCGGTCACACCGATAAGTAATTCTCGGTCAGACCGAGTCTCACTTGTGCAATGGCATAAGCCAAATCGGTGGGACCGAGTTTTTCAACTCGGTGGGTCCGAGATGGTTTCGGCGGAAACCTAACCCTAAAATTTTCGAATCAAAGCTAATCTACGGGCGCATTGACTGGATAGGAGTGTTTCAATCGTGGCAAGAATCATGAAGAACACAATGTGCTAGGAATTGGACGGGGAATAGCACTGTGATCAAGTCCATACCCTAGTTCGGCGTAGACTTGCTACGGCGGCAATGGCGGGGCAGAATTCCCGTTGACGACGACGGAGACCAGTGACTGGAGGCGGCTGGCGGCGAGAAGACGATCCGGAGACCACGTTGGCAGAGCAGGCTATCGCGTGGGCGAAGGGGTTCGGAGAAATTTCCAAATTTTGCCTGTGACTATATATAGCCCGACCCTGTTGGTGTGACCGAGTGGAACAACTCAGTGGTACCGAGATTCATAACTGTAGGCAGTTACTGAAACTCGGTGTGACCGAAATGTTCAAATCGGTTGCACCGAGATTGAAAACCTAGATCAACTTAATGATCTCGGTAGGACCGAAAGTGGGGTATCGGTCAGACCGAGAATCATAAAGAGGTTTTGGAAGTTTAAGTCTATGACAAATCGGGGACTCCGAGCGCTCCTAACAAAGAGTGGTTCGAATCTGACTTGATCAAATTTTGTGATGCAGCATGAATAGAGTTTGAGACGAGAAAAGCATAGATAGCTAGAGGAGGTTCTTAGGCATTCTTGTCCATCCACTTGGCAGAAGAAGATAAAACCAAACAATCAAAACAACAAGTGGATGTCCTCGAATGAGTAAAAGATGCAACCAGCATGCTCACACAATAAGATGGCAAATGAAATATGTGACAAGGCATGCACAACCAATTCTAGCATCTATCAAGCAATTTGCGATGACTAGGTCATCTATATATGAGTATATTGACTTAGGAGTCAAGTGAGAACACTTGATCATAGGTCATACTCATCGTTTAAGCTCAAGTGGGGTTACCACTTTTACATAAAGCATTGTTGTGTTCACATCTTTAGAGTTGCTTTAGCTCAAGTCTTAGAGTAAAGCTCCCCCTAGATGTGATATCCCCCCTAAGAGGGATGAACTAACCTTGGGTTTTGTCAATGATGACTTCATGTAGATGTTGAAGATGTGGATGCTCAATGTTGATGTAGATCACTTGGAGCTATCCATTTGAGTGAATTGCACTTTCAACACCTACATGGGTTAGTCCCACAAGGAACAAACAAGGATATCCATAGACATAGAGTGATGCACACAAAAGATGATGTCCATGAAAACTTTTAGGTTACCTTGTCCCTTGTCTTACCAACAAGAGGGTTTGTGACTCCTTGAACTAGTACACGATGTGGAAGTTGATTGCACTTGTTCTTGCCAAAATGATGAGAGTGAAGTATGTTGGCGGAGTCACCCTCAAGAACTCTCTAGTTCTTCTTCTTTTGGATCCACATCATCTTGATGGGAATCCTTGGAGTTGTAGTCGTACTTGATGAAGTGGAACTTGAAGTAGTCTTGGGAATCCACTTGACTAAGGTCTTTGGAGCTTCTTCAAATGCATCAATTTCCTCTTGAAGCTTGTGCTTGCCTTTTTGCTTGTAGTCTTGTGGTGGAAGATCATCTTGAGCTTGTGTCCCCTTGAAAGAAGTATACTTCTCTTGTTGAGGGACAAACTTTGTCTTGGGGTATTGATCTTCTTCCCACTCAACTCCATTGGCATTGAACTTTCGTTCAAAACCAACACCTTGATTCTTCCGGTGCATTCCTTGCTTGCGCACAATTTCCTCAAATTGCTTACTCCCGGCAAGGCTTTTGTACACTCCTTTCTCTATAATTCCTTTCAATAAACTATTTTCTTGCTCAAGTGTAACTTGGCTAAGAGAATCATTAGTGGAATCAAGAGAGCTACTAGAAGTAACAATATTGGATTTAGCATGATCATTGTTACTACTAGAGGAAGAATCTTTCTTGTTCTTGTTACTAGACTTGACTTGAGGCATGTAAGTGGATAAGAGTAAACGCTTGGAAATGTAAGAAGAACTTTTCTTGTGGAGATCATCATTGATTGCTTTTAAGAACTCATGCTCTTGCTCAAGATTGAGCTTTTCAAAGCATAATTTCTCATGAGCTCTTAAAAGTTCTTGATGATCTTCGAAGATGGTTTCATGAGCTTACTTAAGAGTGGTTAGTTCTTTAGTTAGGGCCTCAATCTTCTCCTTATCATTGTTATTCATTTTATCTTGATTAGCATGTTTAATTGACATTTCATCATAGTATTCATCACTAGAGTTGTCAACAAGCAAATCATCACCTAACAAGTCATCTTCATCACTATTGAAATCAACATACTCGGGGTGTGTTACCTTAGGACCTTTGGCCATGAAGCATCTTCCAATTCCTTCATTTGGTGATTCAAATATGTCGTAGGAGTTGGTTGACACAAGTGCTAGACCGGCAACACCTTCATCTTGAGTATCTTTGGAGTCGGAGTGATAACTTCTCTCGGAGTGGCTGTCAGAGTCGGAGCCGGATACCCATTCACCAACATGAGCTTGATGTCTTTGTCTTGTGTAGCTCCTTGATGATTTTTCCTTCCTTTCCGAATCATTGCTTCTCCGTGAGTATCTTCGTTCATAACGATCATCTCTACTCCTTCTCTCTCTTGGTGGTGATTCTTTGCTTCTTCCTATTGGAGAATCTTCTCTTCTCTTGTAGGGAGCCGTACACTCATTAGAATAGTGTCCAGGTCTTCCACAATTGTAGCAGTTTCGCTCTCGACTAGAAGATCTTTTGTCATTGTAGGACCTTGACTTGAAGCTTCTATCTTTGCTTCTACTCTTGTAGAACTTGTTGAAGTTCTTCACCATTAAGCTCAATTCTTCATTGAAGTCTTGTTTCTCACTTGATGATGTAGGGGCTTCACATGAGGCTTTATAGGCACCACTTGATTTGTTGTTAAGTTCCTCTTTATCCTTAAGTGACATCTCATGAGCAACAATTCTTCCAATCACCTCCGTTGGCCTGAGATCTTTGTAATTGGGCATCATTTGGATCAATGTGCACACGGTATCATATTTTCCATCCAAGGCTCTTAGAATCTTCTTGATGATGAATTTATCGGTCATCTCTTCACTTCCTAAGCCGACAATCTCATTTGTGATGAGAGCAAGCCTAGAGTACATTTCAGCGACACCTTCACCATCCTTCATCTTGAACTTGTCAAGTTGGCTTTAAAGCACATCCAACTTGGATTCCTTGACGGAGTCGGTACCTTCGTGCATATCAATCAAAGTGTCCCAAATTTCCTTTGCATTCTCAAGACGGCTGATTTTGTTGAATTCTTTGGGGCACAATCCGTTGAAGAGAATATCACAAGCTTGAGCATTGTATTGCAACATCTTCAACTCATCTGCGGTAGCTTCACGGTTTGGTTCTCTCCCATCAAAGAAGTCACCTTGCAAGCCAACACACACAATAGCCCAAACGGCGGGGTTATGTCCAAGAATATGCATTTTGATTTTATGCTTCCAACTAGCAAAATTAGTACCATCAAAGTAAGGACCTCTACGGTGATAATTTCCTTCGCTAGACGCCATACTCTCCTAGGTTGTGAAACCAAGGCTATGACCACCAAAGCTATGGAGATCAAAGCAAATGGAGACCAAAGCTCTGATACCACTTGTAGGATCGAAAGTATGTCCAGAGGGGGGGGGTGATTAGACTACTTGACCAAATAAAAACTTAACCTTTTCCCAATTTTAGTTCTTGGCAGATTTTAGCTAATTTAGGACAAGTCAAGCAATCATCACATAATTCAAGCAAGCATGCAAAGAGTATATAGGCAGCGGAAAGTAAAGCATGCAACTTGCAAGAATGTAAAGGGAAGGGTTTGGAGAATTCAAACGCAATTGGAGACACGGATGTTTTTCCCGTGGTTCGGATAGGTGGTGCTATCCTACATCCACATTGATGGAGACTTCAACCCACAAAGGGTAACGGTTGCGCGAGTCCACACAGGGCTCCACCCAAGGGTAACGGTTGCGCGAGTCCACACAGGGCTCCACCCACGAAGGGTCCACGAAGAAGCAACCACCCACAAAGGGTCCACGAAGAAGCAACCTTGTCTATCCCACCATGGCCATCGCCTACACAGGACTTGCCTCACTAGCGGTAGATCTTCACGAAGTAGGCGATCTCCTTGCCCTTAAAAACTCCTTGGTTCAACTCAACAATCTTGTCGGAGGCTCCCAAGTGACACCTAGCCAATCTAGGAGACACCACTCTCCAAGAAGTAACAAATGGTGTGTAGGTAATGAACTCCTTGCTCTTGTGCTTCAAATGATAGTCTCCCCAACACTCAACTCTCTCTCATAGGATTTGGATTTGGTGGAAAGAAGATTTGAGTGGAAAGCAACTTGGGAAGGCTAGAGATCAAGATTCATATGGTAGGAATGGAATGTCTTGGTCTCAACACATGAGTAGGTGGTTCTCTCTCAGAACATATGAGTTGGAATGGTGTATGTGTTCTGATGGCTCTCTCCATGAATGAAGAGGAGGTGGAGGGGTATATATAGCCTCCACACAAAATCCAACCGTTACACAGTTTTCCAATCTCGGTGGGACCGAATCAATAAACTCGATCAGACCAAAAATGTAAACCTAGTGACCGTTAGAGATTTTCGGTGGGACTGACATGCAACTCGGTAGGACCGATATGGTTAGGGTTTGGGCATAACGTAATCTCGGTGAGACCGATTACACAAACTCGGTGAGACCGAATTTGGTAATTAGCTAACCAGAGAGTTGGTCAGGCAAACTCGGTGGGACTGATTTGCTCTTTCGGTGAGACCGAAAAGTTACAACGGGGAAACACTGAATTTACATTGCAATCTCGGTGGGACCGATTCGCTCTTTCGGTGAGACCGAAAAGTTACGAAAGGGAAAAAGAGAGTTTGCAACCCCATCTCGGTGAGACCGAGATCCCTATCGGTAGGACCGAATTGCTAGGGTTTGGCAGTGGCTTATGACAAATGAAAACTCGGTGGCGCCGGATAGGAAGAATCGGTAGGACCGAGTTTGGCTTAGGGTTTAGGTCATATGTGGATATGAGAAAGTAGTTGAGGGTTTTGGAGCATATCACTAAGCACATGAAGCAAGAGGTTCATTAAGCAACACCTCATCCCTCCTTGATAGTATTGGCTTTTCCTAAAGACTCAATGTGATCTTGGATCACTAAAATATAAAATGAAGAGTCTTGAGCTTTTGAGCTTGAGCCAATCCTTTGTCCTTAGCATTCTGAGGGTTCCACTTTCACATCCATGCCATGCCAATCATTGAGCTTTCCTGAAATAATCATCTTGGAATAGCATTAGCTCAATGAGCTATATGTTGTTATGAATTACCAAAACCACCTAGGGATAGTTGCACTTTCATTATCTCAGTCAAGTGCATTCTAGCCATGATTCAGAAATTGAAATGGTCAAGCAGATGCACCAAAAATATGAGGTACGTTCTCCGGCTTATATAAGTTATATACCCTGCTAGCCTCCAAGTCTTCTGATTATGAAAATATTGAATGATCTGTAGACTTAGAATACTTTAGAAACCTCTATCTTAGACTCCCTCCAAGTCCGGTTTGCAACTAAACCGGCTGTTTATAGTATTTCAATTTACATGTGTAGCCCCCAAGGGCCAGTTTAATCAGTATGAATGAGCCGGTCCTACTAATTATTGCATAGAACTGAACCGTATAGCCCTCATGAGCCGGTTGAGACTGTTGACAGCTTATCCGGCTCATTTGTAGAAAAAAGTCAAGCAATATGCATTAGCCCTCAAGTGCCGAGTGTTGTTGCCTGCAAAACGCTTGGGACTTTTTAGAAAGGGTTGTTTCCTTTGAAAAATTTGCGCTGACAGACATTAGGCCCCAAGTGCAGTGTTATTGCTTGCAAAGCACTTGGGACTTGTCTTTTATAATCTGCCATGAAACTAAACAAGGTTATGCTGTATGCAGGCTGCAACCGCAGAACTGTAATCCCAATTGTCTGAGGCCAAGACCCGGCTAGTGACTCAAGAGATGGAAACAAAGAAAGCTGAATCTAAATTCCAATTGAGTGTGTCTGAAGCAGAAAAACCGAAGACCAGCTTTACTGTGGAAAAAGAGGCTTGGGCCAATGTGAAGGCTACCTTGACACAGCTTAATGAGAAGGCTGAGGCGGCTCTAGAAGAGGTTACCGCTGAACTCACCGGTTTAAAGAACCGTGTGTCTCAGATGGTTTCTGCAATCTTCGGTAAATTACCTTGTTACGTACTCAAAGTGAGTATTTTCCATTATAAGCCGCCACTTAACTCATTGTGTAATCTTTACAGGTCCCAGGAGCAGTAATCTGAGCCAAGATACCGTGGTAAAGCTGAAGGCGGTTTACACTCTGGTTGAATAGTTGTACACCGGAGCCCAACGGACTCTTGCCACCATCTCCCCCGTGAATCAAGGGACGACTCTATTACGTGACATCTTGAAGAAGCTGTCCATCTTGCCCGCTCAGTTTCGAGAAATCAAGCGATCGTGTGCTAGAGCCGGAGCTGTAACAGCTTTAAGTCGTGCTAAACCCTGGGTGCCAGAATTAGACCCGACGGACATAGCCAGTGGGTATCCCAGCCTCAAAGAAGATGGAGCGCCTTTCGAACAAGAAGATTTTGATGCTTGTGTCAAGGAAATTCATGCTCATGCTACAATCATCGGTGAAGAAACCAACCTCACCAAGTATCAGCCGGGTTTTCATGCAAACAATAAGAAGATGGCGACTCCTTCATATAATCCCAGATTGGGCAGTCCCTTATTTGGCCTATATGACTAAGCCCTCCTTCTAGCCCCACAGTGGGTGCCAACTATCATGGAATTGCCACGGCAGATGTCCTAGTGTGAGGACTTAGTCATGGAGCGATCACGTTGAGGTTAGCTTAAAGGGGTTAATTAGGACAAAGGACACGAGGAGTTTATACTGGTTCGGCCCCTTGTGATGAAGGTAAAAGCCTAACCCGGTTTGAGGTTGGTATTGCTAAGGTTTCGATGAGCAGGGAGCGAATACGCTTGATCCGGCTCTCGATCTCTTCTTTCTTATCCTAAGCCGTCGCTAGGTCATCCCCTTATATACACGGGTTGACGCCCTGCGGCCCTAAGAGTCCCGGCCGGCTTATACAACTTATCCGGCTTGGTGACCTTTCACATATGCCTTACAATACAAGTTTACTTACATGGCAGTTTATACTCATGGGCTTTACGCCGCCTTCGGGTCTGGGCCCTCTACTAAGCCTATCTATGAATCGCCATGTGACCTTGGGCTTCATTGTGTTGAGTCTTCATAGGGATGACCCGGTCCCTCCTGGGCGGGTCATACCTAATAGTTATATCCCCAATAGGGTCTATTTGTAGTTATTTTTGTGGATTGAGTATTATGAATATGAATTTGCTTTGGTGTTATTCTAGTACGAACTCTAGGATAGATCAAACGGAAACAATAGCTTTGTGTTATTTTAGTACGAACTCTTGAATAGATAGAACGAAAAGAATAGCTTTGAGGTGGCTTCGCACCCTACAAACAATTCCTATCTTTTGTTTTCCGCTAATAGGAACTCAGAGTGATTCTTTACTGTACTTTGAGGGATAATCATATGATCCAACTATGTTAGCACTGTTGGGAGATTGCACTAGTGAAAGTACGGACCCTAGGCCTTGTTTTTAAGCATTGAACCACCGATTTTGTGCCTGTTTACTATTAGTTACCTTGATGTTTTTATAATTTCATATTACAAAAACCAATATATATGTATATTATCCATATTACACTTTTATCACCATCTCTTGACCGAACTAGTGCACCCATACAATTTGCCATTGTATTGGGTGTGTTGGGGACACAAGAGATTGCTTGTATTTGGTTGCAGGGTCGTTTAGAGAGACCACCTTCATCCTACACCTCTCACGGATTGATAAACCTTAGATCATCCACTTGAGGGAAAATTGCTACTGTCCTACAAAACTCTGCGCTTGGAGGCCCAACACGTGTCTACAAGAATAAAGTTGCATAGTAGACATCAAGCTCTTTTCTGGCGCCGTTGCCGGGGAGGTGAGTGCTTGAAGGTATATCTTTAGATCTTGCAATTGAATCTTTTAGTTTCTTGTTTTATCACTAGTTTGGTTCATAAGAGAAAACTACATAAAACATGGAATTGAGGTTGCATCATATTATTGATCATCTTTATAATATCTTTCTTGAAAATGATGGTTCGGAAAATTGTGCTCAATTGTTAGAAGAAGAAGTCAATAAATGTTTGACACGAAATATTTGAATGATGAGCATGATTGCAATATTGTTAGTATGAATTCTTTGAATATCCATGATGCTAATGATATGCAAAGCCGTAAGCTTGGGGATGCTATATTTGATGAATATGATATTTTTAGTCCCCCAAGTTTTGATAAGAAAATTTATTATGATGATTGCATGCCTCCTATTTATGATGATTATATTGATGAAAGTGGGTTTGGAAGAGTGTCAACTTTAGGAAGTAATGATCCCACTATTTTGGAGTGTGTTGAATCTTATTGTGATAATTATGAAAGTGGATTTGGAGAGGTCATGACTTTATTTAGTGATGAATCCACTATTTTGGAAGAGGTTTCAATTGATTGTGACAACAAAGTAGCTATGTATGATGATTATGGTGATGAAATATATGTTATAGAGAAAAATTGTAAGCATGAAACTTGTCATCATGATTCTTATTTTCAGTCCCATGATAGTTATTTTGTTGTGTTTACTCCCACTACTATACATGAGAATAATTTTGCTTATGTGGAGAGTAATAAAATTTATATGCTTATGCATCATGAAAATAATGCTTTATGTGATAGCTATATTTTTGAATTCATTCATGATGCTACTGAAAATTATTATGAGGGAGGAACTTATGCTTGTAGGAATTGCAATATTATCAGGTTTCCTCTCTATGTGTTGAAAATCTTGAAGTTATGCTTGTTTTGCCTTCCTATGCTAGTTGATTCTTGTTCCCATAAGTTGTTTGCTCAAAAAATCCCTATGCATAGGAATTGGTTTAGGCTTAAATGTGCTTGCCATGTGTTTCATGATGCTCCCATTGTGTTTCAATTCTTTACTTTTATGCGAGCATCATTGAAATCATCATGCCTAGCTAAAAGGCATTAAAGAAAAGCGCTTGTTGGGAGACAACCCAACACTTTTACCTACTGTTTTTGTGTGTTCACATGATTAGGCTACTATAGTAATCATGTTTTATTGCTTTTATTTCAATAAAATGCCAAGTAAGACCTTTGGGATGGCTTACGGTGATAGTTGATTTGATCTTGCTGAAAAACAGAAACTTTTGCGCTCAGGAAAACAATTCTCATTTTTAACAGAAGTATGATAAAATGCTGATTCTTTTTTCATAATATTAATATACAAATTTCTCACGGGGTGTCAGGACCCCGACTCAATGTCACATCAATCTAGCCTGTAACACCTCATATCACTTTGCGGCCTCACGCACGGTATCCCCACGGGTGTCGCCTTACCTTTGCCCGGGACCGTTTGCACCTTTTGGCTCACGTATATGATAGTGTCGCTAGCATCCATATGATAAGGGGCCCGGGCTGACATGACTAGTCGTAAACCCAAAGTGGCACAGACTTACAGGGACAGGCATCCATGACCCAGCATCGAACGTGTCGGTCATCAGCAAGTGGGTCCGGGCTGTAGCACTGGGCTAGCAGGACTCTAGTAAACCGGGCTGTAGCGGGCTAACAGGACTCCGGTACTCAATGCGTGACATTTCCCCGAAGGGACAGACACAGGAATGAAGAAGGACACATGCCGGCCAGCCTAAGTGTCCCAGAGTAGTAGCAAGCTACCATGGCTCAGTGGTAACACTAGGAGACATTTCCCGGTAAGAGAGGCTACTAAAGATAAACAACTAGATAGTCAGATCCCACACATACCAAGCATTTCAATCATACACACAATATGCTCGATATGTGCAAATACAACAAGGCATCACAACATGACTCTACGACACAAGTACTTTATTTAAGGCTCAGAGAGCCATACATAACATACACACAAGTATGGGTCACATGACCCAGCACTCAAGTCATACAGTCATACAAACCAGCAGCGGAAGTAACTTGTCTGAGTACAGACAACTAGTAAAATAAAAGAGGCTTGGAAAGCCTAGCTATACTACGTGGTCCTTCACAAGCTCAGGATCACCACCTGGGCCTTAGCCTACTCATTGATGTCAACGTCTACGAAGAACCCATCAGAAGGGGTTGCAGCGTCTTCTGTAAAAATGTAAATTATAGCAACATGAGTACAAAGGTACTCGGCAAGACTTACATCAGATCCTACATACATGCACATTATCAAGAAGGGTTGATGGAGTTATTGCAGCAAGCCAGCTTTGACTCTTGGCTAGGCTATCCTACGAGACTCCAACTTGAAATGGTTTTGCGCACACGAGTCCACTACTCACCACTTCAATACACTACCGAGGATCCACCTCCGTCTTCCTACGGAAGAGCCATCCTCGACACTCACACTTATCTTGAGGCTTTCAGTAGTTTCCATTTACTTGTCTATGAACTGTATAGGCAACCAAGTAGTCCTTTACCGCGGACGCGGCTATTCGAATAGATCATGATAACCCTGCAGGGGTGTACTTCTTCATACATGTTTCCACCACTTAGCGTCTGCACACGACATGTGCTCGGCAGACTTCAAGCGAAAGCCGACGTGGGTGTAGACCACGGCCTACCTAAACACCTAAGTCTCCAATCCAGGTTTATCGCCTATCCAGGTTCCATCCGCAGGGAGTCCGGCCGAGGTTTCCCATACGGCCCCGAATGATGTGTACAGGGTTCCGTGACACCTAACGGGTGCCCGGTATTCCCGGCCACGTACCTACCGCATCACAGCCCACCCCTACGGTCAGCGCTGTCCACGGCCTCCAGTAGGCTACAAACACCAGAAACTACTTGCAACTCCTGGACAGAGGACTAGGGTGAATAAGAAGTCGAGCGGGGTCATATTTCAGGGCCCAATGCATGGTAGTAGCTGTATCTTAAATCACACATACAGATCTCAGTTCTTAAGGTCGGCTTCAATGAAACAACCCACCATGTACTCCTACATGGCCTCTCATCGATACCTTTACCAAATCGTGTTCACCACACCACTCTCATTACCGACATAATCATTTCACTCTAGCCCATCACCCAGATGAACCAGACCTGACACGACTCTAAGCATAGCAAGCATAGCAAGGTAGGAACAACACATACATATGGCTCAATCAACTCCTACACATGCTAGTGGGTTTCATCTAGTTACTGTGGCAATGACAGGTCATGTAGAGGAAATGGGTTCAACTACCGTAGCACACAGCAGTTTGAAACGCGTTGTCTTAATGCAGTAAGAGAGAGCAGGAGCGAGAACATGGGATTGTATCGATATGATCAAATGGTTGGTTGCTTGCCTGATGGTTCGATGCACTGATATGGTTCTTCGCTAGGGTAATCACGGTACTCCTCGGAGGCAGAACCTGCCGCAAAGAACACCGATACACAGCCATCACCAAACAATGTGCGACAATATGATGCATGCATGAAACATGGCAATATGAGTGTGTTGGGCTAATGCAGCTAAGACCAGAAGGGTTTGAACCAATTTGAACCAAAGATTCAAATTTCTAACTCATACATGGCCCTTTAAAGTGTTTTATCTTGTTCTGCTTTAAACAGCAAGTTAACTTGTTTAATCATGCATGAAAACAGTACAGATGGATAGATTGGATTTTTCTGATCATTTTTCATATATAACTTGTCTGATTTGGAGTTACAGATTAAAAGTTGTGAATTTTTGAAGTTTAAACTATATTCTGGAATTTCCTGTATTAGAATAAATCCAGAAATTAATTTATTGCGTTAGCCATGCGTCAGAATGACGTCAGGGTCAACGGAGACGTCCAGGTCAAACCTGACTATGGGTCCAGGGTGTCAGGGTAATTAGTTTAGTTTAAAGTTTAATTAAAACTAACCCTATTTAGTTAACAGGGCTGGGCCCCACCTGTCATTGACTCATCGGAGTCAACCAGGGCCCACCCGTGGTCAAAGCCAGGTCGGCTGCACCGGCGTTTAGCTGCTGGCGAGCCCGACGCGGCGGCGGAAGTGGTTTTGGCCGTTCCGGCAACCAAACGAGTCGCGGAGGCCATCGGAGTGGAGCTGAGGAGGAGCCGCAGCTCTTGGTGGAGTCCGTTGGGGTCGGGGTGGCCGGAGTTGGCGCCGGCGATGACTTTGGCGGCCACCAGAGTTTGGCCGAGGGCGAACTTGATGCTAGAGGGGTCGGTGAGGTGCGGGGAGTAGCTGGTTAGGTGCTACATGATGTGGTGAGCATGATGGACACCAAGTTGTGGCCGGAGGGTGACCGGGAGCACGTCGGCGACGAGCTCCGCGGCGGTGGGTGCGGTTGAGCTCCGGGAGGTCACTACACAGCTCGGGAGCAAGAAAAGAAGGGAGGGGAAGATGGTTAAGCTCACGGCGAATTCGACGAAGCACTTGGTGTGACCGGGGACGGGCCGGAGCGACGACGGCGTTGAAGGGGATCTCCGGCGACGGCGGTTCGGTCGAGGTCGATGCGGTGGGCTCGGGCCTTGCGAGCGCTCGGGGCTCGGCTTGCTCGAAGGAGAGGAGGGTGGCGGAGCTCCTGGACACGGCGGCACGGCGTGGGGTTGACGAAGGGCGTGGCTACGGCGAGGGGGTGGCGGCGATGGCGTCGGCCATGGCGGGGGAGCGCGAGAGAGAGGAGTTGGGGGAGAATGGAGGTGTCCTGGGGGTTCACGGCTCGGCGTGGAGTTCATCCATCCAGCAACGAGGCGAGGAGGTGAAGCAGGGCGACGGCCAGCTGCGTGGCGCACGCTGCGGCCGCCGTCGGGCACCTGCCTGCCTGCCTGGCCGGCAAGCAGCTCGCTGGCGCGGCGCTGGGCTGGGCTGGCAGGTGGGCCGGGTGCTGGGGGCCAGGTAAGTTTTTTTGTTATTTCTCCTGTTTTCTGTTTTTTTAATTCCTCTACAACTTTGTTGAATTATTAAAAATACTTAGGCAACTCCTAAAATCACCAAACTACTCCTGGTCCATAGTTGGATTATTTCCAACATGAAACATTTTAGTTTGGAGATATTTGAGCATTTGAAATATTTTATATAATTTTAAATGCCCAAATTCAAATATCTATGATTTAATTCAAAGACCCTAAGATGGCCTAGGAAAATGTGCACCACTTTTCGCAGAGGTTCTGAACCAAGACAAAAATGATGGGCATTTTAGAAGGGCATTTCAGGTTCATTGAAAAAGTTTTTAGTAAACCCTAGTTGGTTTCAGAGGGGGCTGGGGGTTCTGTCATCCCCATTTCAGGTTTCTGATGAAAGAATAGACATGATGCAACACTCTAATGCATGAACTAGCTAGGGTGTGACAACTCACCCCCACTCAAAAGAATCTCGTCCCGAGATTTGGGTTCCTCCGGAAAGAAGGCGGGATACTCGAGTCGAAGACGATCCTCCCTTTCCCAAGTTGCTTCATCCTCAGAATGGTGCGACCATTGAACTTTGAGAAACTTGATATTATGACGTCGAGTGGTACGCTCGGCCTGATCGAGGATACGAATGGGGTACTCTCGATACGTGAGATTATCTTGGAGATCAAGCGTTTCGTGGTCCACTCCACGGATAGGATCCGAGAAGCAACGCCTGAGTTGAGAAACGTGGAAGACATCGTGGACTCTGGAGAGATGCGGAGGTAGTTCCAACTGGTAGGCAACTTCTCCTCGTTTAGCGAGAATACGAAAAGGTCCAATGTAACGGGGAGCCAATTTGCCTTTGATACCGAAACGATGGGTTCCCTTCAGAGGAGTAACCCGAAGGTAAGCCTTCTCGTCAACCTCGAAAGTCATAGCCTTATGTTTTCGGTCATATTGACTCTTTTGACGAGATTGGGCTGTTTTCAACTTTTCACGAACGATGCGAACTTTCTCTTCTGCTTCCTGGATCATATCCGGGCCAAAGAATTGTCTTTCCCCGGTTTCTGACCAATTAAGGGGTGTTCGACACCGTCGTCCATAGAGAACTTCAAAAGGGGCTTTACCCAAGCTAGATTGATAGCTGTTGTTGTAAGCAAATTCGGCAAATGGAAGGCATTTCTCCCATTCCATTCCGAATGAGATAACAGAGGCTCGAAGCATGTCTTCTAGGATCTGGTTGACGCGTTCTACTTGACCACTTGATTGAGGGTGAAAAGCGGTGCTAAAGGAAAGGCGGGTTCCCATAGCATTTTGGAAACTTTCCCAAAATCAAGAGGTGAAAAGACTTCCTCGATCCGAGTTAATTTCCAAAGGAACACCATGGAGAGACACTATTTGGGAGATGTACAAGTCTGCTAACTGACTAGCAGTTATACTCTCACGAACAGGTAAGAAATGGGCTACCTTGGAAAGACGATCGACAACGACGAAGATAGCATTATTCCCTCTCTTGGTCCTGGGAAAACCGGTGATGAAGTCCATACCAATTTTATCCCATTTCCATTCAGGAATAGCTAAGGGTTGAAGGGTGCCCACAGGCCGTTGATGCTCTGCTTTTACACGACGGCAGACGTCGCAGTTAGCAATATACTGAGCAATTTCTCTCTTCATCCTAGTCCACCAGAACCTCTGGCGTAGGTCCTGATACATATTGGTACTACCGGGATGAATGGTGAGAGGAGATTCATGAGCCTCCTTAAGGATCAACTGCCGTAGATGCTGGTTCTTGGGAACCACTAAACGGTTCTCAAAGTACACAACACCATGATCATTTGTGGAGAAACAGCTAGCACCTCCGCTAGCAATGTTCTCCTTGATCTTGGATATTCCTTTATCTCGCTTTTGGGCAGCGATGATTTGATCCGTAAGAGTAGGTTTCGCCACCAAGGTGGAAAGAAATCCTTGAGGAACAATGTGAAGGTTAAGCTTCCGAAATTCCTCATGGAGAAGCAGTTGACTTTGTTGTAACATCAGGTTGTTACAATAAGATTTACGACTTAGCGCATCAGCCATGACGTTGGCTTTCCCTGGGGTGTAAGTTATTCCTAAGTCGAAATCTGTGATCAACTCGACCCAACGTCTTTGCCTGAGATTCAAATCCGGTTGGGTGAAGATGTACTTCAGACTTTGGTGATCAGTGAATATTTCGCAACGATTACCGAGGAGGTAATGTCGCCAGGTTTTAAGTGCATAGACTACAGCTGCAAGCTCTAGATCATGAGTAGGATAATTCTCCTCATGCGGGTGCAATTGCCGTGAAGCGTAAGCAATTACGTGTCGATCTTGCATGAGAATACAACCTAGTCCTTGTCGCGAGGCGTCGCAGTAGATAACAAAGTCCTTAGAGAAATCTGGCGGTACCAGTACGGGAGCAGATGTCAGGCGTCTTTTCAGTTCCTGAAAGCTGTGCTCACATTGTGGAGTCCACTCGAACTTTTTATCTTTCTTGAGGAGTTCGGTTAGAGGTTTCGCGACTTTGGAGAAATTTTCGACAAAGCGACGGCAATAGCTCGATAAGCCTAGAAAACTCCGAACTTGCTTGACCGATTCAGGTGGAGTCCAATTAAGGACGGCTTGAACTCGCTCAGGGTTAACAGCAATACCTTTACCAGATATTACATGACCCAGATAGGTCACTTCTGACAACCAAAATTCACATTTAGAAAATTTGGCATAAAGACGATGCTCTCGAAGTTTCTTCAACACTAGCCTTAAATGTTCGGCATGTTCTTCCTCGTTCTTGGAGTAGATGAGTATATCATCGAGGTAAACCACGACGAATTTATCCAAATACTCCATGAAGATTGAGTTCATTAACCGAGAAAAGGTGGCTGGAGTGTTGGTTAAACCGAAGGACATGACGGTGTACTCGTATTGGCCATAACGAGTAACAACGGCCATTTTAGGAATGTCCCTGTTCCTGATTTTGATTTGATGGTAGCCCAACCTCAAATCCATTTTGGAGAAGACTGAGGATCCAGCGAGCTGATCATACAGGTCGTTGATCCTGGGGAGCGGATATTTGTTCTTGATTGTGACCAAATTGACAGGTCAATAATCTACAACCATCCGGTCCGTACCATCCTTCTTTTTGACAAAGAGGACGGGGCAAGCCCACGGAGATGAACTAGGTCGGATGAAACCCTTTTTCAAGGACTCATCGAGTTGTTTCTTAAGCTCGACTAGTTCTAGTGGTGCCATCTTATAAGGTCTTCTAGCAATCGGGACGGTTCCTGGAATAAGGTCTATTACGAACTCAACATCCCTGTCAGGTGGAACACCTGGCAATTCCTCTGGGAAGACATCCGGAAAGTCACGGACTATCGGGACGTCCTCAAGGTCTGGCAAAGGGCTGGCGTTAAGAGAATATAATTGTCGCTTGGCTATTCGGGTCAAGACATTGACTATCTTCCCCGAAGGATGGGTGAGTTGAACAGTCCTAGAGAAGCAATCAATTTTGGCATGATGGGCTGACATCCAGTCCATACCCAAGATGATATTAATATCTGAAGATTTAAGAGCTATCAAAGATGCAAGGAAAACAAGTCTGTCGACTTGGATTTCATTTCCATGACTTACCCTGGAGGTTTGCCATCTAGAACCGGGAGTGGAAATTTCCATGGTAGAAGGCATGTCACAGAATGCGGTGTTATGCAAGCGAGCATAGTTCTCGGATATAAATGAATGAGAAGCTCCTGTATCGAAAAGAACAGATGCCGGGTGGCAATTAACAAGGAGCGTACCGAGAACGACGTTGGGATCCTCTTGAGCTTCTTCGGCAGAGATACAGTTGACATGGCCACGTGCAGCGGTGGCCGGCTTGGCATAGAACACTTTCCCTGTCGGCTTGCCATGGCCAATAGCTTTAGCAGATTGGTTGGGGTTGGTCTGGGGACACTCGCGCATATAGTGGCCAGATTCCCCACACTTAAAGCAAGTCACGGAACTGGTGCGTGGAGGAGCATTGTTGGTTGGACCACCATAGGGCTTGGCTGGTGCAAACTGTTGAACGGGGCGAGGCGCCTGGAAGGATGGCCTCGGTGTGAACCTGGGTGGCAGGGCAGTGTTAGGCACCCACATGCGACGCTTCTGAGGACCAGCACCGGATGAGGAACCCATGTCACGGCCATGCTTGCGTGTTGCGTCATAATCAGTCTGACCAGTCTCAGCACGGATGGCCTTGTTAACAAGCTTCTGAAAAGATGTGCACTCATGCAGACGGAGGTCGCGGCGAAGCTCAGGACTAAGTCCTTTACGGAACCTTGCTTGCTTCTTGGCATCAGTAGAAACTTCCTCAGTTGCATATCGTGCGAGGTTACCGAACTCCCTGCTGTAAGCATCCACAGAGAGTCGGCCTTGAGTGAAACTGCAAAATTCCTCACGTTTACGGTCCATGAGACCCTCCGGAATGTAATGTTCACGGAAAGCCTCGCTGAATTCAGCCCAAGTAGTGACATGGTCCGCTGGGCGCATAGCTCCATAATTCTCCCACCATAGACTGGCGGGGCCTTCAAGATGATATGCAGCAAAGGTGACCTTGTCAGCCTCAGCTACTAGCGCGGAACGCAGTTTGTGAGAAATACTGCGAAGCCAGTCATCAGCGTCGAGAGGCTCGACGGAGTGGTGGAACGTGGGTGGATGTAACTTGATGAAATCACTGAGTGACACCAAGTTAGTCCTCTGATGGTGTGATGTGTTCTGTTCAATACGCTCCAACAAACGGTTGGTCTCCCGCTTGTTTCTCTCGGCTTCCAGCATAACTTCGGCTAGGGAAGGAGGGTGAGGCGGGTTTGCATTCCCGACTTCACTGCCTTCGGCCTGCTCTTGGGAAACAGGGTTATTGCGCGTGTTGACCATCCTAGGTAAACAAGACAATGATTTAGTCAGAATGATAAGATTCCGACATAGAATTCAGAATGTAAGGAATAACTCGGAATGCAAGATGATCATCCGTATGACATGGTAGATACAGAAACTGCTCCTTTTATTCCATCGTCATACACACCATACAGGGTTTAGTACAAGACCAAACAAGGTACTATTACGGTGAAAAGAGGATTACATCACATCGGAGGCACTCCGAGCTCCTATACATTATTTTTCTACACCTCCGGAAAGCGGTACAAACTAGGTCATATCCCACGAGTCACGCAGGACGATAGACGACACCGCTAGTACGAACTAGTGATACTACCACTAACTCAGACCGATCCGTAGTAGTCCTCGTAGAAGTCACCTCCATAGCCTGGAAGCTCAACATGATCATCCGGGAACAGACGATCTCGCGGAGCTTGTGGACCATAGGGGCTAGGATGAGGTCTTGGACCAACAGACGGTGGCCTGCGGGGACCGCGAGGTGGGGTGATGCCTCCTACATCACGCCAACCCATCACGTCTGGCAGAGCAGATCTCACAGGATAGAGATCGCGCATATCCGAATATCCAGCTTGCACAGCCGGTGCAAATCGAGTCAAAGTGGCCCAATGGTCAGCACGGGTATTGAAAAGCTCTAGCCTCAAGGCCCGATTTTCACGGTCCTTATCCTCGAGCATCTCAGCAGTGGTGCGAGTCCGTGAATCCTCCTAAGTGGGGTCAGCATAGATAGCCTGGAGATACCCTTGTGCTCCCGGAAGTGATGCTGGCATATACCGGAAATCAGAGTCCCGAAATAGGCCAGTCCTGACTCGCATGATGGTCATCATAGAGTAGGCGGCATCCTGCACAGCCATCTCAATAGTAACCCCGAGTCCATAGGAGCAGTGAAGGGGCTCGGTGGATCCAGGATAAGATGGAAATATCCTGACAGTGCAAAGATACTGGCTTTGGTTAAAGTCTCGAAATTGCTCTTCGACCGTGTACTCAGGATACCAACGGTATCCAGCCTCAGTCATTACCCTGACCAACATGGCAGTATGGCCGGGTACATCTAGGCATCGAGTCAGGCGAACCACTTGATTGAGGTAGCGAGTGGCCATCTGAAAGCACAACCATAATGCAAAGGCATTAGAATTTCTAGCAAAATTTTGACAGCATAACAGCTGTAAATGCTCAAAAAGGATTTTGAGACATTTGACAAAGGATTTCATACACACTCAACAACATCATATCAAAGTTCTGAGTCCATCCTAGCAACATAATGTGGTAGTAGAACTGAACTAGGCTTGTATCCATCAAACCTATAAGGTACTACTGATTAGTAACACGTGAACCTGATAGAGAGAAAAGATCCTAATTCCTTAACCCCTGGTGGAAGAATAGACTGACTCAGATCAGAATGTCATAAGATAAAGGAGTAAAAAGAGCCTTACGTTCCAACCCACAAACAATTCCCCTACATATAACTAAAGAATTTCTAGACTCAACATCGACCAGTTTGGCTTGGAGAACCTACAGGCAGTCCGGCTCTGATACCAACGCTGTCAGGACCCCGACTCAATGTCACATCGATCTAGCCTGTAACACCTCATATCACTTTGCGGCCTCACGCACGGTATCCCCACGGGTGTCGCCTTACCTTTGCCCGGGACCGTTTGCACCTTTTGGCTCACGTATATGATAGTGTCGCTAGCATCCATATGATAAGGGGCCCGGGCTGACATGACTAGTCGTAAACCCAAAGTGGCACAGACTTACAGGGACAGGCATCCATGACCCAGCATCGAACGTGTCGGTCATCAGCAAGTGGGTCCGGGCTGTAGCACTGGGCTAGCAGGACTCCAGTAAACTGGGCTGTAGCGGGCTAACAGGACTCCGGTACTCAATGCGTGACATTTCCCCGAAGGAACAGACACATGAACGAAGAAGGACACATGCCGGCCAGCCTAAGTGTCCTAGAGCAGTAGCAAGCTACCATGGCTCAGTGGTAACACTAGGAGACATTTCCCGGTAAGAGAGGCTACTAAAGATAAACAACTAGATAGTCAGATCCCACACATACCAAGCATTTCAATCATACACACAATATGCTCGATATGTGCAAATACAACAAGGCATCACAACATGACTCTACGACACAAGTACTTTATTTAAGGCTCAGAGAGCCATACATAACATACACACAAGTACGGGTCACATGACCCAGCACTCAAGTCATACAGTCATACAAACCAGCAGCGGAAGTAACTTGTCTGAGTACAGGCAACTAGTAAAATAAAAGAGGCTTGGAAAGCCTAGCTATACTACGTGGTCCTTCACAAGCTCAGGATCACCACCTGGGCCTTAGCCTACTCATTGATGTCAACGTCTATGAAGAACCCATCAGAAGGGGTTGCAGCGTCTTCTGTAAAAATGTAAATTATAGCAACATGAGTACAAAGGTACTCAGCAAGACTTACATCTGATCCTACATACATGCACATTATCAAGAAGGGTTGATGGAGTAATTGCAGCAAGCCAGCTTTGACTCTTGGCTAGGCTATCCTACGAGACTCCAACTTGAAATGGTTTTGCGCACACGAGTCCACTACTCACCACTTCAATACACTACCGAGGATCCACCTCCGTCTTCCTACGGAAGAGCCATCCTCGGCACTCACACTTATCTTGAGGCTTTTAGTAGTTTCCATTTACTTGTCTATGAACTGTATAGGCAACCAAGTAGTCCTTTACCGCGGACGCGGCTATTCGAATAGATCATGATAACCCTGTAGGGGTGTACTTCTTCATACATGTTTCCACCACTTAGCGTCTGCACACGACATGTGCTCGGCAGACTTCAAGCGAAAGCCGACGTGGGTGTAGACCACGACCTACCTCAACACCTAAGTCTCCAATCCAGGTTTATCGCCTATCCAGGTTCCATCCGCAGGGAGTCCGGCCGAGGTTTCCCATACGGCACCGAACGATGTGTACAGGGTTCCATGACACCTAACGGGTGCCCGGTATTCCCGGCCACGTACCTACCGCATCACAGCCCACCCCTACGGTCAGCGCTGTCCACGGCCTCCAGTAGGCTACAAACACCAGAAACTACTTGCAACTCCTAGACAGAGGACTAGGGTGAATAAGAAGTCAAGCAGGGTCATATTTCAGGGCCCAATGCATGGTAGTAGCTGTATCTTAAATCACACATACAGATCTCAGTGCTTAAGGTCGGCTTCAATGAAACAACCCACCATGTACTCCTACATGGCCTCTCATCGATACCTTTACCAAATCGTGTTCACCACACCACTCTCATTACCGACATAATCATTTCACTCTAGCCCATCACCCAGATGAACCAGACCTGACACGACTCTAAGCATAGCAAGCATAGCAAGGTAGGAACAACACATACATATGGCTCAATCAACTCCTACACATGCTAGTGGGTTTCATCTAGTTACTGTGGCAATGACAGGTCATGCAGAGGAAATGGGTTCAACTACCGTAGCACACAGTAGTTTGAAACGTGTTGTCTTAATGCAGTAAGAGAGAGCAGGAGCGAGAACATGGGATTGTATCGATATGATCAAATGGTTGGTTGCTTGCCTGATGGTTCGATGCACTGATATGGTTCTTCGCTAGGGTAATCACGGTACTCCTCGGAGGCAGAACCTGCCGCAAAGAACACCGATACGCAGCCATCACCAAACAATGTGCGACAATATGATGCATGCATGAAACATGGCAATATGAGTGTGTTGGGCTAATGCAGCTAAGACCAGAAGGGTTTGAACCAATTTGAACCAAAGATTCAAATTTCAAACTCATACATGGCCCTTTAAAGTGTTTTATCTTGTTCTGCTTTAAACAGCAAGTTAACTTGTTTAATCATGCATGAAAACAGTACAGATGGATAGATTGGATTTTTCTGATCATTTTTCATATATAACTTGTCTGATTTGGAGTTACAGATTAAAAGTTATGAATTTTTGAAGTTTAAACTATATTCTGGAATTTCCTGTATTAGAATAAATCCAGAAATTAATTTATTGCGTCAGCCATGCGTCAGAATGACGTCAGGGTCAACGGAGACGTCCAGGTCAAACCTGACTGTGGGTCCAGGGTGTCAGGGTAATTAGTTTAGTTTAAAGTTTAATTAAAACTAACCCTATTTAGTTAACAGGGCTGGGCCCCACCTGTCATTGACTCATCGGAGTCAACCAGGGCCCACCCGTGGTCAAAGCCAGGTCGGCTGCACCAGCGTTTAGCCGCCGGCGAGCCCGACGCGGCGGCGGAAGTGGTTTTGGCCGTTCCGGCAACCAAACGAGTCGCGGAGGCCATCGGAGTGGAGCTGAGGAGGAGCCGCAGCTCTTGGTGGAGTCCGTTGGGGTCGGGGTGGCCGGAGTTGGCGCCGGCGACGACTTTGGCGGCCACCGGAGTTCGGCCGAGGGCGAACTTGATGCTAGAGGGGTCGGTGAGGTGCGGGGAGTAGCTGGTTAGGTGCTACATGACGTGGTGAGCATGATGGACACCAAGTTGTGGCCGGAGGGTGACCGGGAGCACGTCGGCGACGAGCTCCGCGTCGGTGGGTGCGGTTGAGCTCCGGGAGGTCACTACACAGCTCGGGAGCAAGAAAAGAAGGGAGGGGAAGATGGTTAAGCTCACGAGGAATTCGACGAAGCACTTGGTGCGGCCGGGGACGGGCCGGAGCGACGATGGCGTTGAAGGGGATCTCCGGCGACGTCGGTTCGGTCGAGGTCGATGCGGTGGGCTCGGGCCTTGCGAGCGCTCGGGGCTCGGCTTGCTCGAAGGAGAGGAGGGTGGCGGAGCTCCTGGACACGGCGGCACGGCGTGGGGTTGATGAAGGGCGTGGCTACGGCGAGGGGGTGGCGGCGATGGCGTCGGCCATGGCGGGGGAGCGCGAGAGAGAGGAGTTGGGGGAGAATGGAGGTGTCCTGGGGGTTCACGGCTCGGCGTGGAGTTCATCCATCCAGCAACGAGGCGAGGAGGTGAAGCAGGGCGACGGCCAGCTGCGTGGCGCACGCTGCAGCCGCCGTCGGGCACCTGCCTGCCTGCCTGGCCGGCAAGCAGCTCGCTGGCGCGGCGCTGGGCTGGGCCGGCAGGTGGGCCGGGTGCCGGGCGCCAGGTAAGTTTTTTTGTTATTTCTCCCGTTTTCTGTTTTTTTAATTCCTCTGCAACTTTGGTGAATTATTAAAAATACTTAGGCAACTCCTAAAATCACCAAACTACTCCTGGTCCATAGTTGGATTATTTCCAACATGAAACATTTTAGTTTGGAGATATTTGAGCATTTGAAATATTTTATATAATTTTAAATGCCCAAATTCAAATATCTATGATTTAATTCAAAGACCCTAAGATGGCCTAGGAAAATGTGCACCACTTTTGGCAGAGGTTCTGAACCAAGATAAAAATGATGGGCATTTTAGAAGGGCATTTCAGGTTCATTGAAAAAGTTTTTAGTAAACCCTAGTTGGTTTCAGAGGGGGCTGGGGGTTCTGTCATCCCCATTTCAGGTTTCTGATGAAAGAATAGACATGATGCAACACTCTAATGTATGAACTAGCTAGGGTGTGACACGGGGTCCTAATTTTTTAGAATTGTTGGAGTAGTAGAAATATGGTTTGAGTACAGATTACTACAGACTGTTCTGTTTTTGACAGATTCTGTTTTCAATGGATAGTTTTCTTGTTTCCTAGTTTCTATGGCTTATATTGCTCAATATAAATTGTAGAAATTATATGCTACAGTAGGCATTGTGTGAGAACAATTATTAATATTGTCTTTAACAATACCAAAAGTGAAATGGTTTGCTCTTTATCATACTAACCTATCTCACAAAGTTTCGTTAAGTTTTGTGTGATTGAAGTTTTCAAGTTTCGGGTGAGACATCGATGTGAGGAGAATAAGGAGTGACAATAACCTAATCTTGTGGATTCCCAAGGCACCCCCAAGGAAAAATTCAAGGAATATCCAAGAAACTAAGCTTGGGGATGCCCCGGAAGGCATCCACTCTTTCGTCTCCAACATTATCGGTAACCTCACTTGGAGCTATGTTTTCATTCGTCACATGATATGTGTTTTGCTTGGAGAATCATTTTATTTTGTTAGTATTTTCTTGATTTTAGTTAGAATAATGTTTTGCATCATTTATTTCAATAAAAGTGGCAATGATAGCCTTTGCCATGCTTATTTTGCAAGTATACATGTTGCTGTTTGAAAACAAAAAGTTTACCGCTGTTGCAAAAATTCCCTAGAAAAGCCAGAATGTGATAAAATGTTGAAACGTTTTGAAAAATGAGCTCTGATAAATTTTCTACAGTGTGGTCAATTTTCATATCTTTTGGAGTTAGGGAAGTATTAATACTCTTGCATTCTTTACAGACTATACTGCTTTGGCAGATTGCTGTTATGTTTGCATATGTTTGCTTGTTTAATGATTCTATTTGAGGATGGGAGTATTAAATATGCAGAGGCATTTAGTATGCAATGTTTAATAATAATTTTAGTGATTTTCTACAGTATAAAATGATAAGGGTTTTGCATTGGTTTATACTAACTTATCTCACGAGTTCTTGTTGAGTTTTGTGTGGATGAAGTTTTTCAGATTTAGGAAAACCGTGATATGAGAAGAATTAAGGAGACACAAAAGCTCAAGCTTGGGGATGCCCAAGGCATCCCAAGATAATATTTCAATAAGTCTCAAGCATTTAAGCTTGGGGATGCCCCGGTAGGCATCCCACCTTTCTTCTTCAACAATTATCAGTTAGTATAGGTTGAGCCTAAGTTTTTGCTTCTTCACATGATGTGTGCTATTCTTAGAATGTCATTTTATTTTGTTTTGCTTGCTGTTTTAGTAAAGTACTTAGATCTGAAAGTTTTTAAATAAAATAGAGTCCTTAAATAGTTGCCAAGGAGGCCAAGTAAGCGGCATTCACATCCCGTCAACGAAGCTCTTTTCTATGTCATTTACTCTTGTGCTTCACTTATATCCTATGAGTAAATTGTTGAATAAGTTGAATGTCATGAGGTTGAAATCATATCATTCCTAGTGGTAGCTTCACATTGGGTTTAGAAAGTGAAATCTTTTGAGGCTTGACAATCACAATATTGGTCATACAAGCAATTCATGAATAATTAGTATAAGGAAGAGAACTTTCACATATAAATACACTATCATGGAAATCTTTTGTGATTGTGAAACCCCATCAAAATATTATATGCCAAAATTGTTGATGTTGGACAAGGAAGACAACGTAATGGTTTATGTTTGTTCATATTCACATAGAAGTTATATTGTCATAGATCTTTCAACATGTGGTGCTTGCCCCCATCTTTGCTAGCCAAAAATTCCGACCAAGTAGAAATACTACTTGTGCATCCAAAAACCCTTAAACCCAAATCTTATTTTCAAGAGTCCACCATACCTACCTAAGGATTGAGCAAGATCCTTCAAGTAAGTTGTCATCGGTGCAATAAGGCAATAAAAATTGCTTCTAAAAGTGTAAGATCATTTAGTGTAAGAGAAAATTGAGCGTTGTACGAACTTGTGATGGTAAAGCAATAAAAGCGACAGACTGCATAATAAAGTTTGCTATCACAAGGGGTAATATAACATGATGTTCTTTTGCACTAAGGAATTGAGCATACAAACAAATAAGCGCATGGAAACCTCTGCTTCCCTCTGCGAATGGCCCCATCTTTTACTTTTATGTATTTACTTTTATGCAAGAGTCAAATTTTTTCTCTCTATTCCTTTTTATTTTTCTCTTTTGGAAAGCATCATGTGGTGAGGAAATATCTAGGCACATATGTCCAGTTGAATATGGGTAGCATGAGTTATTATTGTTGACATCACCCTTGAGGTGAATACTTTGGGAGGCGAATTTATAAGCCCCTATCTTTCTATGTGTCCAGTTGAAACATTTTGCTCATGTGTACAAGGTGAGTGTTAGCAATCATAGAAGACTATATGATGGTTGAGTATGTGGAGCTCTTACTTAAACTCCGTTGAATAAGTTGAATTGAAATTGCTTGGTGACTAAGAACAAAGGTTGTTGAGTTTCAAGAGAATTGATTGTTTGAACCTTAACATGTGAATTGGTTGCTACTATAACATGAGAAGTTTCGTAAGAAAGAATTGTTGTTATGATGCTAGGAAAAGTGATTGAAATTATCATTGATCAAACTTATGCACTTTGCTAGCATTCACACTTCATAAATTATTTATTTTATCATTTACCTACTCGAGGACGAGTAGGAATTAACCTTGGGGATGTTGATACGTCTCCAATGTATCTATAATTTATGAAGTATTCATGCTATTATTTTATCATTCTTGTGTGTTTTACAATCATTTTATAGCAACTTTATATCATTTATTTGGACTAACCTATTGACCCAGTGCCCAGTGCCAGTTGCTGTTTTTTGCTTGTTTTTACATCATAGGAAATCAATATCAAACGGAGTCCAAACACCGAGAAACTTTATGAAGATTTTTTTTGGACCAGAAGGAACCCATTGGGCCAGAGCTACACCTGGGGGCCCCGAGGGGGCACAAACCACCAGGGCGCGCCAGGGCCCCCTGGCGCGCCTAGGTGGGTTGTGCCCACCTCGGTGGCCTCCCGTACCCCTTCTTTGCACTATATATTCCCAAATATTCCAAAACCCCTCGGGGTTAACCTAGATCAGAAGTTCCGCCGCCGCAGGGCTCCGTAGCCACCGAAAACCAATCTAGACCTGTTTTGGCACCCTGCCGGAGGGGGGAACCATCTTCGGTGGCCATCTTCATCATCCCGGCGGCCACCACGATGAGGAGGGAGTAGTCCACCCTCTGGGCTAAGGGTTTGTACCAGTAGCTATGTGTTCAATCTCTCTCTTGTGTGATCTATATCATGGGCTTTGTTAATATACTCGGGACATATGATGTTTCTCCCCTTTATACTCTTGTTGTGATGAATTGAATCTTTACCCTTTGAAGTTTTGTCATGTCGGATTAAATATTCATATTTGAGATCACATGATGTATGTCTTGCGGTATGAATACTTGAGATGACATTGGGGTATCTTATTGATTCACTTGATATACATTATGGCACTCAACTTGCGGATTCCCACGGTGATATTGGGGTAATCTATGCATAGGGGTTGATGCACGTTTTTATTATCTTTTATCTGGCGGAAACTTTGGGGTCTCTTTGTAGTTCTTTGTGTGGATTGAGTATTATGAATATGAATTTGCTTTGGTGTTATTCTAGTACGAACTCTAGGATAGATCGAATGGAAACAATAGCTTTGTGTTATTTTAGGAACTCTTGAATAGATCAAACGAAAAGAATAGCTTTGAGGTGGCTTCGCACCCTACAAAGAATTCCTATCTTTTGTTTTCCGCTAATAGGAACTCAAGAGTGATTCTTTACTGTACTTTGAAAGATAATCATATGATCCAACTATGTTAGCACTGTTGGGAGATTGAACTAGTGAAAGTACGGACCCTAGGCCTTGTTTTTAAGCATTGAAACACCGATTTTGTTCCCGTTTACTATTAGTTACCTTGCTGTTTTTATAATTTCATATTACAAAAACCAATATCTACTATCCATATTACACTTTTATCACCATCTCTTCGCCGAACTAGTGCACCTATACAATTTGCCATTGTATTGGGTGTGTTGGGGACACAAGAGATTGCTTGTATTTGGTTGCAGGGTCATTTGAGAGATATCACCTTCATCCTACACCTCTCATGGATTGATAAACCTTAGGTCATCCACTTGAGGGAAAATTTCTACTCTCCTACAAAACTTTGTGCTTGGAGGCCCAACACGTGTCTACAAGAATAAAGTTGCGTAGTAGACATCATAATTCTATCCTGGAGGTCATGTTACTAGACCATGGTGAACCTATGAACTATGAAGAAGCTATGATGAGCCCAGATTCCGATAAATGGCTAAAGGTGCTAACAAAGTGTGCAAGCTCCAGCGATCCATCTATGGACTAGTGCAAGCATCTCGGAGTTGGAATTTACGCTTTGATGAGTGGATCAAAGCATATTGTTTATACAGACTTTCTGTTGGGGATATTACTACTGGAGGTAAACCGGCCTTATGTAGCCGGGTTGACTCTTTGAAGATTAGAAGCCCATGAAGATGTAAAGATGATGGCGCTTTACGGAGGGCCCAAAGGTGAGTTACAGTCTGTAAATGCAAACCGGCCTAGTCATGTAACTTGTATAGTAAGATAGAAAGAGAGAGGCCAAACCGGATACGTTTATAAACCGGCTTCGGGACTCTATAGTCCGGCGGGCGTCAACCTATGTATATAAAGGGACGACCCGGCCGCGGTTTAGGGACAGACAACAACAACTCGAGAGCCAGACAAAGCGGATTCGCTCCCTGGCCTTTGAAACCCTAGCAATACCAATCATAACTAGACATAGGCTTTTACCTTCATCGAAGGGGCCGAACTAGTATAAACTCCCGTGTCCCCTTGTCCGGTTTAACCCCTTTAAGCTAACCCATTGCGATGGCTCAACGACTAAGTCCTTTCACGAGGACATCTGCCGTGACAAACCCACGACAGTTGGCGCCCACCGTGGGGCTATCGCACGATGGTTTCGAGTTCTTGAAGGGCAGCTTCGATGGACTCAAGGGATACACTGTGGGCCGGATGACGAAGAGTCACCGCGGGAAGCTCTACATTGACAACGCAGGATGGGGTCCCGAGGCTGATTCAATCGAATACGGGTACCGGGTCCCCTTCGGTGGGATTCACGTCTTCATCGGCAAGATCGGCGAACCGGCCCCTGAGCCAAACATCTGCACCGACATCATCGAAACGGCTCGGCGTGCAAGTTCTTCGCCGGTTCAGCCCGATTCAAGGCATGTTTTCGTAGGTGTCGTCCATGGATCAGGGTACGAGGACGGACCGGTGTCCGATGGGGAAACCGTAGTCTACTCTGATGACGAGTCTTCTGGAGAAACCAAATCGCTTTACCAGTTGCAGGATGGCCGGATTGAGGGAGGATCCGAGGGCAACAGTATTCCGGATTCCCCCGGTCTGCCAAACCGGGCCGCCATCTTCATGGCCGGCACACAATCGGCGCCTCATTCATCTACCGCCGTAGCAATGCTCTCTGGTTCAGCGACGGTCACACCAGTAGGGGCAGGAAGCTCGGTGCCACCTCCGGTCCAAGTCTTGTCTGATTTGTTCGACGCTCTGGCAACATTCATGTCCGCGGAGGTAGACGTAGCAGCCAGGGATTAGCACGATGCAGAGATTGCAAAAGTGAAAGATCAGATAGCCCAGGCTAAAGTGGACGTGGCAGCAGAGAACGCCAGGATGGCTACGGAGCGGGCCGAGTTGGAAGCACAGGCTTACCGGATTAGATTGGATCAGAATGCTTCAGAGGAAGTCATGAGAAGAAGGTACCGATCACGTCTCCCGTCGGTTTATGAGCCGCAGAATCTTTTCAAGACGCCAGGTGCAGGAGCTGGTAACCAACCCATGCTAAACCGGACAGGGGCGCCGGGAGCAGGAGCGCCGGTTCAGCCGCGCACGACGGACCTGCCTCGCCAGAACAACGTTGTACCATCAACGCCGCCCGGGCATTATTCCAACCCGTTGGACAACATTGTGGCCACCGCTTCATGCCTGGCGGCCCTCCCAACTGACGGCGAGTCACCAGTTGCAGTGGAAGCACATCGGGCCAGGGACCTCCTTCAGACAGCACTAAATCAACAGCAAGCATATTCACACAGCCGTCAGAGGATTCATTCCACTCCCCGTCCAAGCCGGAGTTATAGCAGACACGTGGAAGACGAACCGGCCGTGTCCAATAGTGCACGCCACCGAAATTCGCCACGAGGGAACAACCCGGCTGGGGGAGGTGCTAATGCGTAAGATGTTGTGGACCATGGCCACGCACGTCGAGAGGCCGAGTTTACAGCTCGACACGAAGCACGACAGCATACTCCGGTTCACCCCACCGCCTCCGTGGAGCCAGGGGCGATGTTCAGTTCCTTAGGGGTACCGTGTTTAACTCCTGCTTTGCGTAATGTGCGACTACCCAAGGATTTCAAGGGACCTCGTAAGGTACCAAATTATACCGTCGATTTGCAGCCAGAGGCGTGGGTGGAGAGCTATGAGATGGCAATGGAGATGTTAGACGTGGATGAGGCAGTGTGTGCTAAATATTTCACCATGATGTTGGAAGGAACAGCTCGCACTTGGTTGAAGAGCTTGCCGACCAACTCCATTGGATCATGGGCTGAACTGAAGCACCGGTTTATCCAGAACTTCAAGGATACGTGTAAGAAGCTAATGTCAATTGTAGATCTGGCCGCTTGTGTCCAACAGGAAGGGGAGTCCACGCCCCATTGGGTCAAACGGGTCTCGGCGATTTTGCATTCATCAGATCGTATCAATGCAGACACCGCAGTGTTAACGTTAGAGGGAAATTGCCGTTTCAAACCGTTGAAACAGAAGTTGGGAAGGCTCAAACGTCACTGCAACGACATGTCAACACTCATGGCCGCTTTGGTTAAATATGCCGATTCAGATAATACCAAGGATCCGGATTCAAAGGAGGATAAACCGGAGAAGGGTAAGAAGACCGGCAATGCCAAAGGCCAACAACACAATCCGGCAGGCCATGGAAACGCTGGTAAACGCAAGGCCGACAGTGGTTTGGACTTTGTCACAAATACCAACGCGCAGGAGAATGGTTAGCGCCGTAAAGGCAAGCAGCCCTAGAGGGGTGGAGGTCCAGGCAACAATTTGGAGCGTTTGTTAAATCAGCCCTGTCCAAAGCATGGATCGAAGGAGAAACCAGCATCACATCTCTGGAAAGATTGTTATATCATGCGGGATTTCAAGAATTCCAATATGTTCCAATATGACAGTGGCCCGCCCGGCGGTTCAGGAGGAGGTTTCCACGGGCCGGGTTACGGAGGTGGTGGTTCCGGTTCAGGGTTTCCAAGCAATCAAACTAGACACGTCAATCAAGGACACCAAGGCAACCAGGGAGGTTACAACCATCAGGGGAGTCAGCAGCAGCAGCAGTCGGGTTATCAAAGCAATCCTAAATAGCTGAACAGCGGGCAATATCATGTCTTCACTACTAGTTTGTGCAAACGTGATCAGAAGCTTCACAAAAGGGCAGTCAACTCTGTTGAGCCGGCAGTACCTCAGTATTTACGCTGGTCGGAGCAACCTATTTTGTGGAGCAGAGAGGATCACCCGCCCCGGGTTGATAATCCAGGTCATTTGGCCTTGGTGGTAGCCCCTCAAGTTGGGGGATACAAGTTCACTAAAGTGCTCATGGATGGGGGAAGTAGTATCAATATTTTGTATTATGATACATTCTGCCGTATGGGGTTGACAGATAAGGATCTTAAACCATCGAATACGGTATTTGATGGTGTGGTGCCTGGTAAGTCTGCATATCCCGTTGATAAGATAGCTTTGGAGGTAGCTTTTGGAGATGACTATGATTCAAGGTCAGAAACATTAACATTTGAGGTGGTGAAGATCAAAAGTCCGTACCACGCCTTGTTTGGGCGGCGGGTTTATGCTAAGTTTATGGCAAGGCCATGTTATGTTTACCTACAGCTTAAAATGCCAGGTCATAAGGGGACTATCACAGTACATGGAAGTAGAAAGATTGCTTTGGAGTGTGAAGAAGGCGATGCGGCTTATGCTGAGTCGGTTTGTGCCACGGAGGAGTTAAAATTCTATAAGGAGCAAGTTGATCCGGCAGACATGACCTCCTTAAAAAAGCCAACTACGGAACATGATCCAGCATTGAAGTTCAAATCAGCTACGGACACTAAGATGGTTGACTTTGTCCCTGGCGATTCATCCAAACAGTTCAACATCAGCGCTAACCTGGATCCCAAATAGGAAAGCGCGCTCATCGAGTTCATCCGTGAGAATTGGGACATCTTTGCATGGAAACCTTCTGACATGCCAGGTGTACCGAGAGAACTCGCTGAGCGCACACTCAACATTGATCCTAAATTCAAACCGGTCTGACAGTTCCTCCGCCGTTTCAACGAGGAAAGGTGCAAGGCTATAGGTGAAGAGGTCGCCCGTTTGTTGGCTACTGGGTTTATTGTTGAATTTTTTCATCCAGAGTGGTTAGCCAATCCGGTGCTGGTTCTTAAGAAAAACGGCACTTGGCGCATGTGTGTGGACTACACAGATTTAAACAAGGCTTGCCCTGCAGACCCCTTTGCTCTCCTTCGCATTGATCAGATAATTGATGCTACGGCGGGTTGTGACCATTTGTGTTTTTTGGATGCTTACTCTGGTTATCATCAGATCAAAATGGCAGTTAAGGACCAGGAGAAGACAACCTTTATAACTCCCTTTGGAGCCTTCTGCTATGTTTCCATGCCCTTTGGAGTCAAGAGCGCCCAGGCAACTTACCAGCGATGTGTTCAGAATTGCCTTCATAAGCAAATTGGGTGCAATGTTCATGCGTATGTAGATGATATTGTGGTCAAATCCAGAAAGGAGGAGACTTTGATAGATGATCTACGGGAAACCTTTGACAATCTCCGGGTTTACAAGATGATGCTCAATCCGGAGAAGTGTGTTTTCGGTGTCCCGGCAGGCAAGCTCTTAGGCTTTCTGGTTTCAAACAGAGACATTACGGAAAAGATTGCAGCAATTACATCCTTGGCTAAACCGGCGTGCATTAACAATGTGCAACGTCTGGTCGGCCGGATTACAGCCTTGAGCCGGTTTATCAGCCGCCTTGGAGAGAAGGCCATCCCCTTATATCAGATGCTCAAGAAAACGAATAACTTTGTCTGGAGTGAGGCAGCTGATAAGGTGTTTGAAGATCTGAAGAGGCAGCTCGTGGAACCGCCCGTGCTGGCAGCATCGATCGATAAAGAGCCATTATTATTATATGTGGCTGCTAATGCCCGGGTTGTCAGTGTAGCCATTGTGGTAGAGCGCAAGGAGCCTGACAAAGAGTATCCGGTTCAAAGGCCGGTTTATTATATCAGTGAGGTGCTCATTGAGTCAAAGCAGAGGTATCCGCATTGACAGAAATTGGTGTATGGGGTGTTTATGGCAAGCCGGAAGCTCAAACACTATTTCCAGGGCCATCCTATCACAGTGGTCAGTTCAGCTCCTCTGGGCGACATCATTCAAAACAGAGAGGCAACTGGCCGGATTGCCAAGTGGGCCATTGAGCTTGGACCCCACGGGCTCAAATACATACCCCGCACGGTGATCAAGTCCCAGGCACTCGTAGATTTCATCAATGATTGGACGGAGTTACAGGCACCTGAGGAGAAACCAGATAATACATATTGGACTATTCATTTTGATGGGTCCAGACAGTTAGAGGGTTCGGGGGCTGGAGTCGTATTAACTTCCCCATGAGGTGATAAGTTTTGTTATGTCCTCCATTTAATGTTCCCTTGTACTAACAATGCAGCTGAGTATGAGGCTTTACTCCACAGTCTCCGGAGGGCTAAAGAGATTAATTTGAGCCGGGTTAAGTGCTTCGGCAATTCAGATCTAGTGGCTCAACAAGTGTCTGGCACTTGGGATTCTAAGGACCCACTCATGGCTGCATATCGGCGAGAGGTGGACGCAGTGGCTGGTCACTTTAAAGGTTATCAGGTGGACCATATAGACCGGCGGAAGAATGAAGCAGCGGACGCTTTAAGTCGTATTGGTTCCCAACATAAACCGGTTCCGCCCAATGTCTTTCTTGATGTATTGCACAATTCGTCAGTCAAAATACCAACCGAAGAAGATTTGGCTATTCCTGATCCGGAGGCTCAGTTGGTGGCAGCTCTGCATGCCATACCGGATTGAATGATCCCATATCTGGATTACATGAACCGGGGCGAGTTACCAGCTGAGGAAACGTTGGCTCGACAGATAATCCGGCGTTCCAAGTCCATGACCATACTCAACGGGGAGTTACATCGTTACAACGTTTCAAGAGCAATTCAGCGATGCGTTTCTCCTCAAGAAGGTTGTGAGATTTTGCGAGAAAATTCATGAAGGGGATTGCGGTCACCACGCCGGTTCAAAGTCGTTGGTTGCTAAAGCTTTTCGCCACGGTTTTTACTGGTTGACGGCGCATGCTGATGCGGAGGATTTAGTCAAAAGATGTGATGGATGTCAAAAGTTTGCCCGCCGTGCGCACGTTCTGGCTCAAGAGTTGCGGATGATTCCAATTACGTGGCCATTTGCCACTTGGGGGCTGGATATGGTTGGACCCTTCAAGCGCTCCAAGGACAAGAAGACCGATCTGTTAGTAGCAGTTGATAAATTCACTAAATGGGTAGAGGCAGAGCCAGACAGCAAGTGTGATGCAGCCACGGCGGTTCAATTCATCAAAAAAGGCGATATTCCGGTTTGGCTTTCCACATAGCATTATAACAGATAATGACACTAACTTGTCAAAAGGAGAGATGGAATAATTCTGTCAACGTGAGCACATCCGGCTTGATCTACCGTCAGTGGCTCACCCCCAATCTAATGGTCAAGCGGAAAGGGCAAATCAAGAAATTCTATGGGGTATCAAACCAAGGCTTATGGTTCCCTTAAAGCGGACGCCGGGTTGTTGGGTCGAGGAGCTACCTTCTATGTTATGGAGCATCAACACCACACCCAATAGGTCTACGGGTTACATGCCTTTCTTCATGGTTTATGGAGCAGAGGCGGTTCTTCCTAGTGACATCCGTCACAATTCGCCCCGTGTGGCAGCTTATGTTGAAGCTGATAATGAGAAGGCACGTCAGGATTCTCTGGACCTGTTGGATGAAGAGAGGGATCTTGCAGCAGCGCGTTCGGTGATTTATCAACAAGATCTTCGACGTTATCACAGCTGCCGGGTTAAAACTAGAACCTTTCAAGAAGGTGATTTGGTGCTCCGGCTCATCCAGGATCAGACTGATATGCACAAGTTATCCCCCCCTTGGGAAGGACCCTTTGTGGTCAGCAAAAATCTGCACAATGGATCCTACTACCTCATTGATGTTCGAGAGCATGAAGACTCACGACAATCGGAGGAGGAGACAAAGCGGCCATGGAACATAGCTCTCCTTCGGCCTTACTATACTTGAAGCCATAGGCTTTTCACCTATACATATTTATGACAATGTATATACCATATAATAAACCGGAGCCTCCGTTATAAGCGGGGTATCTATTCTTTCTTATACCATATGTGTGCTTTTACAAGTTAACGATCAAAGCGGAGTCTTTGTTAAACCGGATTTAGCAGCTGCATAAAGATAAAGAAAATCACTAGGGGGCTTGGTCATGTTTGAACCACAGCTACACCTCTTGATAGGCATTTCAGCCACACAAGGAAAGATTTGTGGAGCCAAAGAGAGTATTGTACACAGTACAAACTCAAACATAGGAACACGCTGAGCATCGCTCACAAAGTTACTTGGGGGCTCTTTTTTGCAAAGCAACACAGAGTTTGAAAGGACCCTCATAATTGGCTATCAAGCCACGGCTTGGAAGCCTGGTGTATTCACCTAAAACCCCGGGTTAACCTGCCTTCATCAAGTAAGCCACTCCTATCCAGGTAATCCTGGCATGACCCATCGAACATTTGACAAGTCAATCTTTTACAGACCCTGAACTTGTCATAGTTAAAACGGTGATTGGTTAGTTGGAGGCCCATCTTAAAAGGCTTTGTTAAATGGTTTAACTCAGAGGCCTGACAGCCCATGAAAAGCCTCAATTTGGAGCCTGGCAGCTCGTAAAAAGCCTCGTACATTTTCCTATTTGAATTTTGTTTGTTGACAATCATAAGTATTTTTTTTAATAAACCGGCGTCCTTGGCCCGGCTTGCTTTCCAACCACCAGTTGTTGGCACATGATCAATTATAAACCGGTGGTCATTGACCCGGTCTGGTTTGACTAAATCACCAGTGTTATAAAGAAAATCCGGTAGTTATACCGGTCCGGTTTAATAGATAGACCAACATTATGAAGATGCAATTATCAAACGTATCGGGTTGGTGTTAAACACCTTTGCTGTATACATGTTTGGTCAATCAATGAGGTATGTTCTGTATGTTATTTTTTGTACAAACACTTGATTATTCAGCTAAAAATACTATATACTTCTTGGATCTTATGACATGTTTAGCGGTAAACCGCTAGACACTTTTAAGTTTTTTGGACCCAGGAAGGCAAGTCATCATAGGCTATGCATAAAATATATCCTGAAGGGTGGCACAGATTGTCACAAAGCATTATGAAACATGCTTGATGGCATGGCAGATAAACAAAGTTTCAGCTATCCTATTACATGAAGCTTCAAAGTTGCTCAAATAGTGCCATTGTTTTTCACAGTAGCCATATAAACTGGCGACCGGATCAGGACTCTTCATCACGACGGTTTGACGGTTGCGGATCAGTTGGTGTAGGCACTTCTTCATCCCTCCCCAGCCACTGGAAATCAGCCGTTGACCAATCGATTCCGGTTAAAGCTTGGAATACTGCTTCCTCATGGATAAGATCAGAAGGGTTAATATTAGGGGCATAAGTGTGCTTACGAATCGGAGGCACAAGTTCTTCGACTTCATGGATCTCGGCCAGCTGTCTTTTCCCTTCTGCATCATAAAACGGTTGAAAATGGGACAAACCGGTGTCCTCAGCCAATTTGCTGGCCGCTGGCCGCATCTGTTTGGTCAGCCGCCGAAGATCATCATTGTCAAAGTTTGAACCGTCTTATTTAACGCCTGGATACCCTTTAATGATATCCTCCGCTTCAAGATCTGGAATCCAGGCCTTGGCTCGAATAAGGGTAGTTAATGCTCCGGCTCTTGCAGCGGCTCTTTTCAACTCGGCAATACGTGCCGGTAACATGCCCAGCTTCTCAAGGGTTTCCTTAATCAACGTTGGCGCCGGTTTGTTATAAGCCGCTATACTAATGGCTCACTGAGGTCCAGAGTATAGCTGCTCAACCAATGTATATGCCGCTTTGAGCTTCATCCGCATATCTGCACCAAGATGAGTGATCCGAGTTCCTGCCAAAGATTTTATCAACATTTTGGTCAGTTTTAAGATTCATTGACTGGTGCAACATACATAAGCAGATACTTACCAAAGATAGCAGAGGTCATAGCGTTGATTTGGCACTTCAAACCGGCTAGTTCTTCAGCCACCGGTTTCAGGGCTTCCTCGGCATCTACAACTATTTTGGTCAAACCGGCTTTTTCGGTTTCCCATTCAGCATGAGCTTGATTGAAGGATTCTTTCAATTTTTCCATTCCGGCCAGGGCCTGGGTCAGCTCCTCTTTGGCTTTTGCAGCTTCGGCTTGTTGAGACTTCACATTTTCTTGCAAGTCAGAGTTTTGGGTATCTTTGCTTCTCAGCTCAGCCCACAACATTGAAGGTATATTCAACAAAACAACATATTTATGCACTAAGTATAAAGCATATAACAAGTTATCCACTTCATACTTGGGGGCTAATGCCTATTTGCTCTCAAATACTACCCTCTATGCAAGTCTCTAGAACAATGCAAGCATTATCCTTGACACTTGGGGGCTAATGTATGTTTGTTCTAAACCGGCGGTGTGGATTAAAAACCGGATTAACTTGCCAAGTTAAACCAGCCATTGGGGGCTATGCTGCAGAACGTTATCTAATTTTTCAAACATGAGTCTTATCTATGATTGAGGACACGTCTTGGCAAGGATTAATGATGAGATGCTTAAAGTGTTACAAAGACCCGATTTATGATTCACAATCATAAAACAGCTCTTGGGGGCTACTTGGAATACTATTTCAGCTATAAATCAATGTGCAAGGGAGAAGAATTTACCTCATATCGTTCTTTCATCAAGTTGACCAAACCGGCTTCATAATCTCGGTTTGAGTGTAGACGGTTCAAGAAGCCGGAATGAAGCTCATCAGCGTTAAGATGAGCATAGTTTGATAAGTCGCTGCTCCATTTACCTTTATCCCTGGCAATTTGCTCTTCTTTGGCACTATGCTGAGCCAAAATGACGGGATGACCAGGAGAGCTGTGGCCTGCTCCAATAATAATAACGTCATCACCTTGGCCTTCAGGATTTTTGCTGGATGATGATGGAATTTCAGTGTCTTTCATTGGATTAGCCCGGTTTGGCTCTGCCGGTTCAGTATCAAGGGCGGCAGGCTCAGCATCTGTTGGTTCTTAGTATGTTGGCCGTCAAGGGGCGGATCATCAAAATTTGTTTCAGGATGGAGGTCTTCCGGTTCACCAGTTTGCTCCGATTCACCTCTTGGTTCTTCTTCTTCGGCAACAGGGTCTTCTGGCGGATTGGTGACCCGAGCTTTCTTGCTGGGTCTGGCTTTGGCCCTGCAAACAGAATAAAAAGGATTAATATCCTGTTCAAAAGATGTAGGGCGCATTGAAAGGAAAGGTTTTTCGTAACTCACCCGGCCACAGTTTTCAAAGGGGGGAGTTGAGTTGCTGTCGATTCACCAGAAGAGGAAGGAGGTGTCACCTGATAATTTGAATCGGGCGGATTAAGAGGCTGTCTGAAATAACCCGCCTTGGGGTAAGAATGGTCAGAAGTAGGAGAGAACTCAGACCGGCGTTTCCGAACCGGAGTATCAGGTAAACCGGTAGAGGTGGCCTGTTGTCCACTGTGTCAGGTTGTCCGGCGAGCTTCATGCTGTTGAGTCTTCAAAATAAATGTTGGATCCAAGTGAGCAAGAGGATGAGAAAAGCTTACTTTCTGGATTGTTTGGCGAGTTTTTTGTGTTGGCATAGAGTCTGAACCGGAGGAAAGGGTAATTACCTCTACGTCCTCAGCCTGACTAGCTTCTGCCTCCTCCTGAGGAAGATCATTGTTAACAAGATGCATAAAAGAGAGCCAAGTGAGTCAAGTTCTACCTCAACTTCTGGGCCATCAGTATCATCATCAAGTTCCATAGTGATCCGGTCAGCCGTTTTCCGCTTTGACGTCCGTTTTACGGCTTTGGTCTTCGGGCGGGTTGGTTTGACCACTTTATCTCCAGTTGGCTTTGCTGCTTTCTCTATGGATTTCCATTTCCATAAAGGGTCATCACCCTATACATATAAAGAAGAAGGGTTACAGCTTGTATAAGTCAAAGATATTAGAGATGAAGAGGAAGTGTAATGCTTACAACAGGCGGTTTGTTCTTGGTGTAGAAGGGATTCAGACCGGTTTGACTACAGACCAGTTCTAATTCATTCAGAATTTTCTTTACACCTTCAGTAATTTCTTCCTCAAATAATTGGATGTTGCAGTGGCGTTGAGGATCATCAACTTCACCGGTATATTCGCACATTAAACCAGGACGCCGGCTTAGCGGCAAGATACTCCAGGATATCCAACAACGCACAAAATCCACACCTATTAAACCGTTTGCCATGAAGGCCTGGAGCTTGGCAATTTGAGGAGCGTATTTTGCCCTTTCTGAAGAGCTCAAGCATTGTGGCATTGGGTGAGTATTGGATAATCTATGATCACAGAAGCCGGGGAGGGGTTTTTCATCCTCAGGCGAAGTGTCTCTGCAATAGAACCATGTTTGATTCCATTCCTTTGGGTGGGTATGATGTTTGGCATGAGGAAATTCCAATTCTTTCCGCTTTTGAATCGAGACACCACCAAGCTCTGTGTTCGGGCCATTCACAAACTCTGTGCGCCGGTTTAAGTGAAAGAAATCTCGGAACAGTTCTGCAGTTGGTTCTTCTTGTAAATAGACTTCACAAAAGACTTGGAAATTACATAAGTTGGAGACTGAATTGGGACCAATATCTTGTGGATGCAGTTGGAAGCTGGCAAGCACATCCCGATAAAATTTTGACCCTGGCGGTTTGAAACCACGGCCTATATGATCAACAAAGATTACCACTTCGCCTTGTCTTGGGGTTGGAGGATTCTCAGTTCCTGGAACTCGCCATTTGATCTCAGTTTTCTTCGGCAGAGAGCCGATGCTAACCATCTCATTCAGTTGAGCTTCAGTAACCCGGGAACAAGCCCAGTTGTAGGCAGTGAATTGTTTGGCCATTGCAAAGCAAACAAACTGAAAATGAAAGGCCGGTTTATAAATTACGCATGATTATACACAAGAGACAAGGGAGTAAGAAACATGCTGATATGATAAATGGTACAACCCGGAGATTAGTATAATGAGAGAGACAAGTAATGCTAGCACAGGGTTGACCAGACACTGTTAAATCGGAGCATAATTATGAAGGTAACATGCTCTTCCGGTTTATCAGAGGGCTAATGGCATAGACTATTTATACAATGTTAAACCGCCTATATTGGTGTGAGGAGAAACGGATCTCATAGGAACATAGAAACAGATCTCACAGTGATGTGTAAAACTTTCGGATCTAAAGATAAGACAGAAAAGAAAAAATAATTGGATCTTGAAGGGATGCAGAACTGAAGCAATTTTTGACAGACTAGATCAGTTCTTTGCGCATAAGGATTTGTGATGACCATGGTAGGTAAAGCTATGGCAAGGGATGCATCAAGCATGAAGTGTCCATCTATTAAAGGAAGAACAGGGAAGAATGGCACTGATGAACTTCGGAAGAACTGCGAAGAATGTCGAAACCCTAGAACAGATCTATGGTGAAAAAAGCAGAGAACTTACCGGAGCTGGTAAGGAAGCGGAAGGGCGCCGCAGTTTTCTGGAGCGTTCAGGGCGATGAAGCAGCCAAGGTCGGAGCAGATACGACGGTCAATGGTGGCGGCAAAGTTCCAGAGGCTGAGCGGCGCGAGGAAGACGACGCGAAGAGGCACGGGGGGAAACGGTGAAAATGACCCCTCGGTCCTATTTATAAGGCAAAGTGAAAAAATGGCAAGTACGGGAATCGAGGAGCCCAAAAAAATGGATAAGTTAATAAAGGTGTCGCCTCGATGACTAGATATATATTAAATGAAGGAAATCTCCGACATCAACAGATGGATGACATCAGGACGGTTTATCGTAATTTTGAAGTATGACGTCATGGCGGTTTACAAGATCAAAAATGAAGATAAGAGAGAAGATTTTTTCTAAAGTGTGGAAGATTGACATGAACAAGTTCAAACCAATCTGGGGCCTTATGTTGGGGATAATACTACTGGAGGTAAACCGGCCTTATGTAGCCGGGTTGACTCTTTGAAGATTAGAATCCCATGAAGATGTAAAGATGATGGCGCTTTACGAAGGGCCCAAAGGCGAGTTACAGTCTGTAAATGTAAACCGGCCTAGTCATGTAACTTGTATAGTAAGATAGAAAGAGAGAGGCCGAACCGGATACATTTATAAACCGGCTTCGGGACTCTGTAGTCCGGCGGGCGTGAACCTATGTATATAAAGGGACGACCCGGCCGCGGTTTAGGGACATACAACAACAACTCGAGAGCCAGACAAAGCGGATTCGCTCCCTGGCCTTCAAAACCCTAGCAATACCAATCACAACTAGACGTAGGCTTTTACCTTCATCGAAGGGGCTGAACTAGTATAAACTCCCGTGTCCCCTTGTCTGATTTAACCCCTTTAAGCTAACCCGTTGCGATGGATCCATGACTAAGTCCTTTCACGAGGACATCTGCCGTGACAAACCCACGACACTTTCGGTGAAGCATGTATTTACAAGAAAGTGAGTGGGAGCTCTATAGCATTTCTGATATTATATGTAGATGACATATTGTTGATTGGAAATGATACAGAATTTCTGGATAGCATAAAAGGATACTTGAATAAGATTTTTTCAATGAAAGACCTCGGTGAAGCTGCTTATATATTGGGCATCAAGATCTATAGAGATAGATCAAGATGCTTAATAGGACTTTCACAAAGCAAATACCTTGACAAAGTTTTGAAGAAGTTCAAAATGGATCAGTCAAAGAAAGGGTTCTTGCCTGTGTTGCAATGTGTGAAGTTGAGTCAGACTCAAAGCCCGACCACTTTAAAAGATAGAGAGAAAATGAAAGTCATTCCCTATGCCTTAGCCATAGGTTCTATCATGCATGCTATGTTTGTTGGGGAACGTTGCAGAAAACAAAAATTTTCCTACTCGTTTCACCAAGATCATCTAGGAGTTCATCTAGCAATGAGTCATTGGATGCATCTACATACCTTTGTAGATCGCGAGCGGAAGCGTTCAAAAGAACGGTGATGATGTAGTCGTACTCGACGTGATCCAAATCACCGATGACCAGCGCCGAACGGACGGCACCTCCGCGTTCAACACACGTACGGGACGGGAGACGTCTCCTCCTTCTTGATCCAGCAAGGGGGAGGAGAGGTTGATGAAGATCCAGCAGCACGACGGCGTGGTGGTGGATGCAGGGCGTCACAGCAGCAGGGCTTTGCCGAGACTACGAGGGAGAGACGTAACCGGGGGGAGGTGGAGGCGCCAGGGGCTGGTGTATGAAGTCCCTCCTCTCCCCCACTATATATAGGGGTGCCAAAGGGGGGTTGGTGCGCAGCCTAGGAGATCCAATCTCCTATGGCCGGCGGCCAAGGGGAGGTTTCCCTCCCCCCCAAGGCACCTAGGGGTGCCTTCCACCACTAGGACTCCTCCTAGGGGGAAACCCTAGGCGCATGGGCCTATAGGGGCTGGTGCCCTTGGCCCATCTAGGCCAAGGCGCACCCCCTACAGCCCATGTGGCCCCCCGGGACAGGTGGCCCCACCCGATGGACCCCCGGGACCCTTCCGGTGGTCCCGGTACAATACCGATAACCCCGAAACTTGTCCCGATGCCCGAAATAGCACTTCCTATATATAATTCTTTACCTCCGGACCATTCCGGAACTCCTCGTGACGTCCGGGATCTCATCCGGGACTCCGAAGAACATTCGGGTTTCTGCATATACATATCTTCATAACCCTAGCGTCACCGAACCTTAAGTGTGTAGAACCTACGGGTTCGGGAGACAAGCAGACATGACCGAGATGACTCTCCGGTCAATAACCAACAGTGGGATCTGGATACCCATGTTGGCTCCCACATGCTCCACGATGATCTCATCGGATGAACCACGATGTCGAGGATTTAATCAATCCCGTACGCTATTCCCTTTGTCTATCGATATGTTACTTGCCCGAGATTCGATCGTCGGTATCCCAATACCTCGTTCAATCTCGTTACCGGCAAGTCACTTTACTCGTACCGTAATGCATGATCCCGTGACCAGACACTTGGTCACTTTGAGCTCATTATGATGATGCATTACCGAGTGGGCCCAGTGATACCTCTCCGTCATACGGAGTGACAAATCCCAGTCTTGATCCATGTCACCCAACAGACACTTTCGGAGATACCCGTAGTCTACCTTTATAGTCACCCAGTTACGTTGTGACGTTTGGCATACCCAAAGCACTCCTACGGTATCCGGGAGTTACACGATCTCATGGTCTAAGGAAAAGATACTTTGACATTGGAAAACTCTAGCAAACGAACTATACGATCTTGTGCTATGTTTAGGATTGGGTCTTGTCCATCACATCATTCTCCCAATGATGTGATCTCGTTATCAATGACGTCCAGTGTCCATAGTCAGGAAACCATGACTATCTGTTGATCAACGAGCTAGTCAACTAGAGGCTCACTAGGGACATGTTGGTGTTTGTTATTCACACATGTATTACGATTTCCGGATAACACAATTATAGCATGAATAAAGACAATTATCATGAACAAGGAAATATAATAATAATGCTTTTATTATTGCCTCTAGGGCATATTTCCAACAGTCTCCCACTTGCACTAGAGTCAATAATCTAGTTACATTGTGATGAATCGAACACCCATGGAATTCTGGTGTTGATCATGTTTTGCTCTAGGGAGAGGTTTAGTCAACGGATCTGCTACATTCAGGTCTGTATGTACTTTACAAATCTCTATGTCTCCATCTTGAACATTTTCATGAATGGAGTTGAAGCGACGCTTGATGTGCCTTGTCTTCTTGTGAAACCTGGGCTCCTTGGCAAGTGCAATAGCTCCAGTGTTGTCACAGAAGAGCTTGATCGGCCCCGACGCATTGGGTATGACTCCTAGGTCGGTGATGAACTCCTTCACCCATATTGCTTCATGTGCTGCCTTCGAGGCTGCCATGTACTCCGCTTCACATGTAGATCCCGCCACGACGCTTTGCTTGCAACTGCACCAGCTTACTGCCCCACCATTCAAAATATGCACGTATCCGGTTTGTGACTTAGAGTCATCCAGATCTGTGTCGAAGCTAGCGTCGACGTAACCCTTTACGATGAGCTCTTCGTCACCTCCATAAACGAGAAACATTTCCTTAGTCCTTTTCAGGTACTTCAGGATATTCTTGACCGCTGTCCAGTGTTCCTTGCCGGGATTACTTTGGTACCTTCCTACCAAACTGACGGCAAGGTTAACATTAGGTCTGGTACACAGCATGGCATACATAATAGAACCTATGGCCGAGGCATAGGGGATGACGCTCATCTCTTCTATATCTTCTGCCGTGGTCGGACATTGAGCTGAGCTCAATTTCATACCTTGTAACACAGGCAAGAACCCCTTCTTGGATTGATCCATATTGAACTTCTTCAATATCTTATCAAGGTATGTGCTTTGTGAAAGACCTATGAGGCGTCTCGATCTATCTCTATAGATTTTGATGCCTAATATATAAGCAGCTTCTCCAAGGTCCTTCATTGAAAAACTTTTATTCAAGTAGGCCTTGATGCTGTCCAAGAGTTCTATTTCCCATCAGAAGTATGTCATCTACATATAATATGAGAAATGCTACAGAGCTCCCACTCACTTTCTTGTAAACGCAGGCTTCTCCATAAGTCTGTGTAAACCCAAACGCTTTGATCATCTCATCAAAGCGAATGTTCCAACTCCGAGATGCTTGCACCAGCCCATAAATCGAGCGTTGGAGCTTGCATACTTTGTCAGCATTCTTAGGATCGACAAAACCTTCCGACTGCATCATATACAATTCTTCCTTAAGGAAACCATTAAGGAATGCCGTTTTGACGTCCATTTGCCATATTTCGTAATCATAGAATGCGGCAATTGCTAACATGATTCGGACGGACTTCAGCTTCGCTACCGGTGAGAAAGTCTCATCGTAGTCAACCCCTTGAACTTGTCGATAACCCTTAGCGACAAGCCGAGCTTTATAGATGGTCACATTACCATCCGCGTCTGTCTTCCTCTTAAAGATCCATTTATTTTCTATGGCTCGCCGCTCAACGGGCAAGTCAGTCAAAGTCCATACTTTGTTTTCATACATGGATCCTATCTCGGATTTCATGGCTTCTAGCCATTTGTCGGAATCCGGGCCCGCCATCGCTTCTTCATAGTTCGAAGGTTCACCGTTGTCCAACAGCATGATTTCCAAGACAGGGTTGCCGTACCACACTGGTGCGGAACATGTCCTTGTGGACCTTCGAATTTCAGTAGGGGCTTGATCAGAAGTATTTTGATCATTGTCATTTACTTCCTCTCTAGTCGGTGCAGGCACCTCAGGAACATTTTCTTGAGTTGCGCCATTTTCCGGTTCAAGAGGTAATACTTCATCAAGCTCTACTTTCCTCCCACTTACTTCTTTCGAGAGAAACTCTTTCTCCAGAAAGGACCCATTCTTGCCAACAAAGATCTTGCCTTCGGATCTGAGGTAGAAGGTGTACCCAATAATTTCTTTTGGGTACCCTATGAAGACGCATTTTTCCGATTTGGGTTCGAGCTTTTCAGGTTGAAGTTTCTTGACATAAGCATCGCATCCCCAAACTTTTAGAAACGACAGCTTAGGTTTCTTCCCAAACCATAATTCATACGGTGTCGTCTCAACGGATTTCGACGGAGCCCTATTTAAAGTGAATGCGGCAGTCTCTAAAGCATAGCCCCAAAAGGAAAGCGGTAAATCGGTAAGAGACATCATAGATCGCACCATATCTAATAGAGTGCGATTACGACGTTCGGACACACCATTACGCTGAGGTGTTCCAGGCGGCGTGAGTTGTGAAACTATTCCACATTTTCTTAAGTGTGTGCCAAACTCGTGACTCAAGTATTCTCCTCCACGATCTGATCGTAGAAACTTGATTTTCCTGTCATGTTGATTTTCAACCTCACTCTGAAATTCCTTGAACTTTTCAAAGGTTTCAGACTTGTGTTTCACTAAGTAGATATACCCATACCTACTTAAATCATCAGTGAGGGTGAGAACATAACGATAGCCACCGCGAGCCTCAACACTCATTGGACCGCACACATCAGTATGTATGATTTCCAATAAGTCGGTTGCTCGCTCCATTGTTCCTGAGAACGGAGTCTTGGTCATTTTACCCATAAGGCATGGTTCGCATGTGTCAAATGATTCATAATCAAGAGACTCTAAAAGTCCATCAGCATGGAGCTTCTTCATGCGTTTGACACCTATGTGACCAAGGCAGCAGTGCCACAAGTATGTGGGACTATCATTATCAACCTTAGTTCTTTTGGTACTCACATTATGAACATGTGTAGCATCACGTTCGAGATTCATAAAGAATAAACCATTCACCATAGGAGCATGACCATAAAACATATCTCTCATAAAAATGGAACAACCATTATTCTCAGATTTAAAAGAGTAGCCATCTCGAATTAAACGAGATCCCGATACAATGTTCATGCTCAAAGCTGGCACTAAATAACAATTATTAAGGTTTAAAACTAATCCCGAAGGGAGATGCAGAGGTAGCGTGCCGACGGCGATCACATTGACCTTGGAACCATTCCCGACGCGCATCGTCACCTCGTCCTTTGCCAGTTTCCGCTTATTTCGCAGCCCCTGCTTTGAGTTACAAATGTGAGCAACTGCACCGGTATCAAATACCCAGGAGCCACTACGGGCACTAGTAAGGTACACATCAATTACATGTATATCACATATACCTTTTGTTTTGCCGGCCTTCTTATCCGCTAAGTACTTAGGGCAGTTCCGCTTCCAGTGACCGCTTCCCTTGCAATAAAAGCACTCAGTCTCGGGCTTGGGTCCATTCTTTGGCTTCTTCCCGGTAGCTTGCTTGCCGGGCGCGGCAACCTCCTTGCCGTCCTTCTTGAAGTTCTTCTTACCCTTGCCTTTCTTGAACTTAGTGGTTTTATTGACCATCAACACTTGATGTTCCTTCCTGACTTCTACCTCTGCTGATTTCAGCATAGCAAATACTTCAGGAATGGTCTTTTCCATCCCCTGCATATTGAAGTTCATCACAAAGCTCTTGTAGCTTGGTGGAAGCGACTGGAGGATTCTGTCAATGACCGCATCATCCGGGAGATTAACTCCCAGCTGAGTCAAGCGGTTATGCAACCCAAACATAGTGAGTATGTGCTCACTGACAGAACTGTTTTCCTCCATCTTACAGCTGAAGAATTTGTCGGAGACTTCATATCTCTCGACCCGGGCATGAGCTTGGAAAACCATTTTCAGCTCTTCGAACATCTCATATGCTCCATGTCTCTCAAAACGCTTTTGGAGCCCCGGCTCTAGGCTGTAAAGCATGCCGCACTGAACGAGGGAGTAGTCATCGAAACGTGCCTGCCAAGCATTCATAACATCTTGTTCTGCAGGGAGAACGGGTGCGTCGCCAAGCGGTGCTTGTAGGACATAATCTTTCTTGGCAGCTATGAGGATGATCCTCAGGTTCCGGACCCAGTCCGTATAGTTGCTGCCATCGTCTTTCAGCTTGGTTTTCTCTAGGAACGCGTTGAAGTTGAGGACTACGTTGGCCATTTGATCTACAAGACATATTGCAAAGGTTTTAGACTAAGTTCATGATAATTAAGTTCAACTAATCAAATTATTAGTGAACTCCCACTTAGATTAGACATCCCTCTAGTCATCTAAGTATTACATGATCCGAGTTAAACTAGACCGTGTCCGATCATCACGTGAGACGGACTAGTCAACATCGGTGAACATCTACATGTTGATCGTATCTTCTATACGACTCATGCTCGACCTTTCGGTCTTCCGTGTTCCGAGGCCATGTCTGTACATGCTAGGCTCGTCAAGTCAAACTAAGTGTTTGCATGTGTAAATCTGTCTTACACCCGTTGTATGTGAACGTCTGAATAAAACACCCGATCATCACGTGGTGTTTTGAAACAGCGAACTGTCGCAATGGTGCACAGTTAGGGGGAACACTTCTTGAAATTATTTTTGAGGGATCATCTTATTTACTACCGTCGTTCTAAGTAAACAAGATGCAAAACATGATAAACATCACATGCAATCAAATAATAAACGTGACATGATATGGCCATTATCACATAGCTCCTTTGATCTCCATCTTGGGGCTCCATGATCATCTTGTCACCGGCTTGACACCATGATCTCCATCATCATGATCTCCATCATCGTGTCTCCATGAAGTTGCTCGCCAACTATTACTTCTACTACTATGGCTAACGCGTTTAGCAATAAAGTAAAGTAATTTACATGGCGTTTCTTGATGACACGCAGGTCATATAAAAGAATAAAGACAACTCCTATGGCTCCTGCCGGTTGTCATACTCGTCGACATGCAAGTCGTGATTCCTATTACAATAGCATGAACATCTCATACATCTCATACAGATCATTCATCATTCATCACAACTTTGGCCATATCATATCACAAACCACTTGCTGCAAAAACAAGTTAGACGTCCTCTAATTGTTGTTGCAAGTTTTACGTGGCTGAATTAGGGTTCTAGCAAGAACATTTTCTTACCTACGTTAAAGCCACAACGTGATTTGTCAACTTCTATTTACCCTTCATAAGGACCCTGTTCATCGATTCCGCTCCAACTAAAGTAGGAGAGACAGACACCCGCCAGCCACCTTATGCAACTAGTGCATGTTTGTCGGTGGAACCGGTCTCACGTAAGCGTACGTGTAAGGTTGGTCCGGGCCGCTTCATCCCACAATACCGCTGAAGCAAGAAAGGACTAGTAACGGCAAGAAAGTTGACAAATCTACGCCCACAACAAATTGTGTTCTACTCGCGCAAGAACTACGCATAGACCTAGCTCATGATGCCACTGTTGGGGAACGTTGCAGAAAACAAAAAATTTCCTACTCGTTTCACCAAGATCATCTAGGAGTTCATCTAGCAACGAGTCATTGGATGCATCTACATACCTTTGTAGATCGCGAGCGGAAGCGTTCAAAAGAACGGTGATGATGTAGTCGTACTCGACGTGATCCAAATCACCGATGACCAGCGCCGAACGGACGGCACCTCCGCGTTCAACACACGTACGGGACGGGAGACGTCTCCTCCTTCTTGATCCAGCAAGGGGGAGGAGAGGTTGATGAAGATCCAGCAGCACGACGGCGTGGTGGTGGATGCAGGGCGTCACAGCAGCAGGGCTTTGCCGAGACTACGAGGGAGAGACGTAACCGGGGGGAGGTGGAGGCGCCAGGGGCTGGTGTATGAAGTCCCTCCTCTCCCCCACTATATATAGGGGTGCCAAAGGGGGGTTGGTGCGCAGCCTAGGAGATCCAATCTCCTATGGCCGGCGGCCAAGGGGAGGTTTCCCTCCCCCCCAAGGCACCTAGGGGTGCCTTCCACCACTAGGACTCCTCCTAGGGGGAAACCCTAGGCGCATGGGCCTATAGGGGCTGGTGCCCTTGGCCCATCTAGGCCAAGGCGCACCCCCTACAGCCCATGTGGCCCCCCGGGACAGGTGGCCCCACCCGGTGGACCCCCGGGACCCTTCCGGTGGTCCCGGTACAATACCGATAACCCCGAAACTTGTCCCGATGCCCGAAATAGCACTTCCTATATATAATTCTTTACCTCCGGACCATTCCGGAACTCCTCGTGACGTACGGGATCTCATCCGGGACTCCGAACAACATTCGGGTTTCTGCATATACATATCTTCATAACCCTAGCGTCACCAAACCTTAAGTGTGTAGACCCTACGGGTTCGGGAGACAAGCAGACATGACCGAGACGACTCTCCGGTCAATAACCAACAGCGGGATCTGGATACCCATGTTGGCTCCCACATGCTCCACGATGATCTCATCGGATGAACCACGATGCCGAGGATTTAATCAATCCCATACGCTATTCCCTTTGTCTATCGATATGTTACTTGCCCGAGATTCGATCGTCGGTATCCCAATACCTCGTTCAATCTCGTTACCGGCAAGTCACTTTACTCGTACCGTAATGCATGATCCCGTGACCAGACACTTGGTCACTTTGAGCTCATTATGATGATGCATTACCGAGTGGGCCCAGTGATACCTCTCCGTCATACGGAGTGACAAATCCCAGTCTTGATCCATGTCACCCAACAGACACTTTCGGAGATACCCGTAGTCTACCTTTGTAGTCTACTTTCGGAGATACCCCTCGGGCATCGTCTCGCGTGGATTTTTGTTCCCAAAAATCATATATATTCCAAAACAAATCTCCGTCAGTTTTTATCCCGGTTGGACTCCGTTTGATATGGATATTCTGCGAAACAAAAAACATGCAACAAACAGGAACTGGCACTGGGCACTGGATCAATATGTTAGTCCCAAAAATAGTATAAGAAGTTGCCAAAAGTATATGAAAGTTGTAGAATATTGGCATGGAACAATAAAAAATTATAGATACGACAGAGACGTATCAGCATCCCCAAGCTTAATTCCTGCTCGTCCTCGAGTAGGTAAATGATAAAAAATACAATTTTTGATGTGGAATCCTACCTAGCATAATCTTGATCATGTAATCTAATCATGGCATGAATATTAAGACATGAGTGATTCAAAGCAATAGTCTATCATTTGACATAAAAACAATAATACTTCAAGCCTACTAATAAAGCAATCATGTCTTTTCAAAATAACATGGCCAAAGAAAGTTATCCCTACAAAATCATATAGTCTGGCTATGCTCCATATTCACCACACAAAATATTCACATCATGCACAACCCTGATGACAAGCCAAGCAATTGTTTCATACTTTTGACGTTCTCAAACCTTTTCAACTTTCACGCAATACATGAGCGTGAGCCATGGACATAGCACTATAGGTGGAATAGAGTGGTGGTTGTGGAGAAGACAAAAAAGGAGAAGATAGTCTCACATCAACTAGGCGTATCAACGGGCTATGGAGATGCCCATCAATAGATATCAATGTGAGTGAGTAGGGATTGCCATGCAACGGATGCACTAAGAGTTATAAGTGTATGAAAGCTCAGACTGAAACTAAGTGGGTGTGCATCCAACTTGCTTGCTCATGAAGACCTCGGGCATTTGAGTAAGCCCATCATCAGAATATACAAGCCAAGTTCTATAATGAAAATTCCCACTAGTATATGAAAGTGATAACTCAAGAGACTCTCTATATGAAGAACATGGTGCTACTTTGAAGCACAAGTGTGGTAAAAGGATAGTAAGAATGCCCCTTCTCTCTTTTTCTCTCATTTTTTTGTTTTTTGTTTCTTTTTTTGGTGGGCTTCTTTGGCCTCTTTTTTTATTTGGGCTTCTTTGGCCTCTTTTATTTATTTTTAAAGTCCAAAGTCTCATCCCGACTTGTGGGGGAAGCATAGTCTCCATCATCCTTTCCTCACTAGGGCAATGCTCTAATAATGATGAGCATCACACTTTTATTTACTTACAACTCGATATATAGAACAAAGATATGACTCTATATGAATGCCTCCGGCGGTGTACTGGGATGTGCAATGATCTAGGTAGCAATGACATCAAAAAATGGACAAGCCATGAAAACATCATGCTAGCTATCTTACGATCATGCAAAGCAATATGACAATGAATGCTCAAGTCATGTATATGATGATGATGGAAGTTGCATGGCAATATATCTCGGAATGGCCGTGGAAATGCCATGATAGGTAGGTATGGTGGCTGTTTTGAGGAAGGTATATGGTGGGTTTAAGGTACCGGCGAAAGTTGCGCGATACTAGAGAGGCTAGCAATGGTGGAAGGGTGAGAGTGCGTATAATCCATGGACTCAACATTAGTCATAAAGAACTCATGTACTTATTGCAAAAGTTTATTAGCCCTCAAAGCAAAGTATTACTACGCATGCCCCTAGGGGGATAGATTGGTAGGAAAAGACCATCGCTCGTCCCCGACCGCCACTCATAAGGAAGACAATCAATAAATACCTCATGCTCCGACTTCGTTACATAACGGTTCACCATACGTGCATGATACGGGAATCACAAACCTCAACACAAGTATTTCTACTAATCCACAACTACCCACTAGCATGACTCTAATATCACCATCTTTATATCGCAAAACTATTGCAAGGAATCAAACATATCATATTCAGTGATCTACAAGTTTTATGTAGGATTTTATGACTAACCATGTGAATGACCAGTTCCTGTCATCTCTCTAAATAGATATAAGTGAAGCAAGAGAGTTTAATTCTTTCTACAAAAGATATGCCCACGCTCTAACAAATATAAGTGAAGCAAAAGAGCATTCTACAAATGACGGTTTTCTATGTGAAGAGAAATAGGCAATCCAAACTTCAAATGATATAAGTGAAGCACATGAAGCATTCTATAAAGCCATACTCAAAAGATATAAGTGAAGTGCATAGAGAATTCTATAAATCAACCAAGGACTATCTCATACCAGCATGGTGCATAAAAGAAAAATGAAAACTAAATGCAAAAGACGCTCCAAGATCTGCACATATCGCATGAACGAAACGAATTTGAAAACATACCGATACTTGTTGAAGAAAGAGGGGATGCCTTACGGGGCATCCCCAAGCTTAGACACTTGAGTCTCCTTTAATATTTACTTGGGGTGCCTCGGGCATCCCCAATCTTGAGCTCTTGCCTCTCTTCCTTCTTCTCACATCGAGACCTTCTCGATCATCGAACACTTCATCCACACAAAACTTCAACAGAAAACTCGGTAAGATCCATTAGTATAATAAAGAAAATCACTACTCTAAGTACTGTAGAAAACCAATTCATATTTTGTTTTTGCATTCTGTCTACTTTAATATAACTTTTTCATGGCTTAATCCACTGATATGAATCGATAGTTTCATCAAAACAAGCAAACTATGCATCAAAAACAGAATCTGTCTAAAACAGAGCAGTCTGTAATAATCTGAACATTCACCATACTTATGATACTTGAACAATTCTACCAAAATTAGGAAAAATAAAAAATTTGTATCGAAAGACAGTGCAAAAAGAATCAGAACCATTTGATGTCCCAGCTAAAAATGTAAAGTCGCGCACTACAGCCAAAGTTTCTATCCTGCACTGTACAAACCATCAAGCAAATGTAAACATCCTAAAGGCAAACCTTGGCACATTATTTTTATAATAAAATGGAATTTTACAAGGGGATAATTATTTTTGTTGAAAAGTTTCTGTAATCAAGATTCACAAAGTTGACGTGAGCATGAACAAAGTTCAAGGAGCTCTCCCACTTCAACAATGCTTGTCTTTCTCACTTTGACTTTCCTTTTTCAAAAAGTTTTGGGTTCCCCTATTTATTTTTGTTGTTTTTAAACTATATAAAAGCACTCAACAGAAATAAATGACTCTCTAAAACTTCCGGGTTGTCTCCCTGGCAGCACTTTCTTTAAAGCCATTAAGCTAGGCATATAGTGCTCAAGTAATGGATCCACCCGGATCCCAAGGTATATCAAAGCCAATTTTAATTAACAATGATTTATAATTTAGTATTGAGCACAAAGTAACATATATCATGTAACAACGAAGTCTAACTCTCTTCCTATGCATCGGCATGTCATAAAAGAACAATTCATGCACACATAGTAAAGGCCAATGCATAGTATAAACAGTTCCTTGCAATTTTATCGTATTGGAAACATAGAGAGGTGGAGATATAGTTCCTCTCTCATAATATTTGCAAGTAGAAGCAGCAAGCACATGCATATTATATTTATCGAAATCATCGTGTGCAACGGTATAAGGCAACCCGTCAATATAATCCTTAATGAGGGTAAACTTCTCTGATATAGTGTAGTTGGGAGAATTCAAAAAGATAATAGGACTATCATGCGTGGGTGCAATAGCAACAATTTCATGTTTAACATAAGGAACTATAGCAAGTTCATCTCCATAAGCATAATTCATATTGGCATCTTGGCCACAAGCATAGCAAGCATCATCAAAAAGGGATATTTCAAAAGAATCAACAGGATCATAGCAATTATCATAGTATTCATCCTTCGGTAAGCATGAAGGGGAATTAAACAATGTATGAGTTTAAGAGTTAATCTCATTAGAAGGTGGGCACGGGTGATCAATCCGCTCTTCCTCCTTTTGTTCTTCGCTCTCCTCCTCATCTTTTTCATCCAATGAGCTCACAGTTTCATCAATTTCTTCTTCCATAGATTCCTGCAAAATATTAGTCTCTTCTTGCACAGCGCAGACTTTCTTAATAAGCGCATTAATATAGGAATTATATTCATAATTATCATAGCAATATTTTAGAATAGCTAAATTTGCAGGCCTATAAACATCATCATCAAAAGCTTCACACTTTTCAAACAAAGATTCAATTTCATAAGCACCCTTAAAAGCAACAAATTCTTCTATTTATTCCACATCATAGTAATCATATATACCATTAGCATAAAAAGCTAAGGTTTCATTATCATTAAATTCACATGAAAAGGGAAGGTGTGGAGCCTTCATCCTAGAGCAACAAGTATAATCATATCGCAAGCATAGTTGCCTAGCATACCAATACAATATATAAATTTGATCCCATAATAGTTTCCCTTTTTGTGTCAAGCGATAATCCCTAAAGTATTCACGTTGATCCAATGTTACTCCCATTACCAGATTGAATGAGGTTTTCTCAGGATTATCAAAGTAGTACATAATATTTTTCACATATTGAGCATTGAGGGTTTTAGGAGGTTCCCCATCTCCATGAGTAGCAGGTACACCTAATTTTTTTTGGCATCTCGTGTTCCATATCCATAACTAAAGATAAAGAACAACTAAAAACAGCAAATAAAAATTACTTAGTGATAAAGCAAACAAGCACACATGAGAATATTCACCCCACGCTATTTCTCCCCGGCAACGGTGCCAGAAAAAGGTCTTGATAACCCACAAGTATAGGGGATCGCAACAGTTTTCAATAAGTAAGAGTGTCGAACCCAACGAGGAACTAAAGGCAGAACAAATATTCCCTCAAGTTCTATCGACCACCGATACAACTCTACGCACACTTGATGTTCTCTTTACCTAGAACAAGTATAAAACTAGAAGTACTTTGTAGGTGTTTTTGGATAGGTTTGCAAGATAATAAAGAGCACGTAAATAAAAAGTAGGGGCGGTTTAGATAAAGACACAACTAAATTAGTTTTAGTAGAGAGCTTTTTGTTACGAGAAAGTTATTTGTCCCTAGGCAATCGATAACTAGACTGGTAATCATTATTGCAATTTTATATGAGGGAGAGGCATAAGCTAACATACTTTCTCTACTTGGATCATATGCACTTATGATTGGAACTCTAGCAAGCATCCGCAACTACTAAAGGTCATTAAGGTAAAACCCAACCATATCATTAAAGCATCAAGTCCTCTTTATCCCATACGCAACAACCCCCTTACTCGGGTTTGTGTTTCAGTCACTCACGCAACCCACTATAAGTGAATCATGAACGTATTGCAACACCCTACAGCAGGGATCCCTCATGCTTGCGCAACACGGAGAGCACCATAGGACAGCACCATTAATAAAACATGCAACTCAAATCAATCTTGATCATCAAATAGCCCATAGGACAAAACGGATCTACTCAAACATCATAGGATAGCTATACATCATTGGGAAATAATATATAGCGTTGAGCACCATGTTTAAGTAGAGATTATAGCGGGTAAGAGAGAGGTTACATCGCTGCATAGAGGGGGGAAGAGTTGGTGATGATGGCGGTGAAGTTGTTGGTGAAGATTGCAGTGATGATGATGGCCCCCGGTGGCACTCCGGTGCCACCGAAAGCGAGGGGGAGAGAGCCCCCCTCCTTATTCTTCTTCCTTGACCTCCTCCCTAGATGGGAGAAGGGTTTCCCCTCCGGTCCTTGGTCTCCATGGCGTGGGAGGGGTGAGAGCCCCTCCGAGATTGGATCTGTCTCTCCGTCTCTCTCTGTTTCTGCGTTCTCAGATTCTACCCTTTCACTGTTTCTTATATTCTCGGAGATCTGTAACTCTGATTGGGCTGAAATTTTAACACGATCTCTATCCGGATATTAGCTTTCTTGTGGCGAAAATAGGGCACCAACCGCCTTACGAGGTGGCCATGAGGGTCAGGGGCGTGCCTGCCCCCTGGGGCGCGCCCCCTGCCTCGTGGCCCCCTCAAGCACCGTATCGCATGGATTTTTCTTCCCAAAAATCATATATATTCCAAAACAAATCTCGTCAGTTTTTATCCCGTTTGGACTCGGTTTGATATGGATATTCTGCGAAACAAAAAACATGCAACAAACAGGACCTAGCACTGGGCACTGGATCAATATGTTAGTCCCAAAAATAGTATTAGAAGTTGCCAAAAGTATATGAAAGTTGTAGAATATTGGCATGGAACAATCAAAAATTATAGATACGATGGAGACGTATCACACATACAAATTTACTTGGAACGGCAGGTAGATACCGCATATAGGAAGGTATGGTGGACTCATATGGAATAACTTTTGGGGTTTATGGACTTGGATGCACAAGAAGATTCCCTCTTAGTACAAGTGAAGGCTAGAAAGTGACTGGGAAGCGACCAGCTAGAGAGCGACAACAGTCATGAACATGCATTAAAATTAATCAACACTGAGTGCAAGCATGAGTCAGATATAATTCACCATGAACATAAATATCGTGGGGGCTATGTTGATTTTGTTTCAACTACATGTGTGAACATGTGCCAAGTCAAGCCACTCGAATCGTTCAAAGGAGGATACAACCCTATCATACCACATCAACAACCATTTTAATAGCATGTTAGCACGCAAGGTAAACCATTATAAACTCCTAGCAAATTAAGCATGGCATGAGCAACTATAATCTCTAATTGTCATTGCAAACATGTTTCATTCATAATAGGCCGAATCAGGAACGATGAACTAATCATATTTACAAAAACAAGATAGGTCGAGGTCATACCAGCTTCTCTCATCTCAATCAGTCCATCATATATCATCATTATTGCCTTTCACTTGCACGACCGAACGGTGTGGATAATAATAATAGTGCATGTGCATTGGAATAAGCTGGAATCTACAAGCATTCAATACACATGAGAAGACAAGGTAATATGGGCTCTTTGTTAGATCAACAATAATGCATATGAGAGCCACTCAACAATTTCATCATGTTCTTCTCCTCTCGACCCCCAAAGAAAAGAAAAGAAACAAAACTATTTACACGGGAAAGCTCCCAACAAGCAAAAGAAGAAAGAGAAATTTTTTTGGGTTTTCTTTTTAATTACTACTACTACAAGCATGGAAAGTAAACTAGCTAAAAGCTACTACTATTTTTTTTTGATTTTTATTAAGGTTTTTCAAACACACAAGAAAAAGGCTAAAAAAAGAAAATAAACTAGCATGGATAGTACAATGAAAAAGTATGAGCACCGACAACTGGCATGAGTGTGTGAACATGAATGTAATGTCGGTGAGAAATACGTACTCCCCCAAGCTTAGGCTTTTGGCCTAAGTTGGTCTAGGGCCATGACTCAAAGCTACCCTCTCCGGTGTACGGAGGAGTGTCCTCTGAGTGCCACTGGTTGGCAATCTCCTCCGGATCCCACTGATAAACAGACTATCGATAAGGGTCAAGGGGTGGCTCCAGCTCAGGCTCTGGTGCTGATGTCAGGCTCTAGTATGCATGAATAGCCTCCGGAAAAATGAGGTACGTGCTTGAAAATATGTTAAACAAAGAGGGCGCAGGCAAGGTAATAATCTCATAGTAGTTTTTATCAAATATCAATCTATACTTAAGCACCTTCTTCTTATCCTTAACAATAAAATCATGTGCTACCATACTCTTATAATCTAGAAAAATAGGGGGCATCAACTTTTGCTATTTCTCAGAATGCCTAATAGGTATCCTAAAGTGTTCAACAAGGCGCGAAGTAAAGATGCCGCCAAAGATGGGGCCCTTTGTTCGGTTCATATTTAACCGTTTAGCAACAATAGCACCTAAACTAAAAGTGGTATCATGAAACAAAGCATGGCGCAAAATAAAAATATTAGGGGCACTAAGATTTCAACTATTCCCACGACCAATTAAGCATCTACTGGCAAATATTGCAAAGTAGCGTAGAACAGGAAAATGTATGCTAGTAATTCTTGCATCGGAAACTTTCCTCGTTTCCCCAACAGCAATCATATCAATAAACACCTCCACATCATTACGATGTGGTTCCTCTATGCTGCCCTCAAAGGGTATCTTACAGATCTGACAAAAAACATATAGTGACATCTCCTTAACCTCATCATATAAGTGAAATTCCACTGAAGGTGTGATTTCTTAGCATGAAAGTAAAAAATTTGCACGAAAATATTAGCGAGGAGGAGATATTGTTCGCGCTGGTCGCGGAGGAAGTCGATGAGGCCTACATTCTCAGCCAAATAATAAAAGTCCTCATAAATCCTGGCCGCTCTCAAGAACTCATCACAAGGCCATTCGCACGGCCGAACCTCCGCAGTGCAAGGGAGATTATATTTGGGCCTTTTATAATCTTCACTTTGCTTATCCTTCGAGCTTCGGCTCGAAGAGCCCCTCAACAATCTCTTCATCATTTTCTCTAAAAAATTTCTGAAATTTTTAGTGACTCAAAATAAAAGTGAACCAAACTCAACAAGATTGATAGAAGCTACTCCTACAAGTGCCTAGAGGCCATATCATGCATTAAAACAACTATTGACCACATAAATTTGACATACAAGCTCAAGAATAGGGTCACCTAAGCAGCAAAAATTTGCAACAAATAAAGCACTAGAACAAAAACTAATTGGACCATTGGAGGAGTCACATACCGAAGAACAATCCCCAAAGCAGTTTTGTGAATGGAGCTTTGAGCTAGGAGATAAAAAATGGCAACAAGATGAGCTAGAACTCGAGTTTGAGCTGGTGGAGGATTTTTCTGGAGGAAGACGAAGTGTGTGGGTGCAAGAATAAGTGGAGGGGCCCACGTGGGGTCCACGAGGCACGGGGCGCACCCTGGACCCTCGTGGCCGGGTGGTGGGTCCCCCTGGTGTGTTCTCAGTGCCAAATATTCTTAAATATTCTAGAAAAAATCAAATTAAATTTTCAGGGCATTTGGAGAACTTTTATTTTTGGGGTATTTTTTTACTGCAAGGATAATTTAGAAAACAGACAGAAAATACTATTTTTGCTTTATTTAATTTAAATAACGGAAAGTAGAAAGAGGATACAGAGAGTTGTGCTTTCTAACTTCATCCATCTCATGCTCATCAAAAGGAATCCACTAACAAGGTTGATCAAGTCTTGTTAACAAACTCTTTCTGAATAACATGAAACCGGAGAATTTTCGAATAACATCAAGCTACCTCAACTAGGATATGCATGTCCCCAACAATAAGAATATCATATTTTTTTCTTGACAGTAGGAAGAGGAAATTCAAAACCTCCGATAGTAATTGTTGGAATTTTTCCAATGGAATTGATACTCTGGACTTGAGGTTGTTTCCGCAGAAAGTGTACTGTATGCTCATTGCCATTAACATGAAAAGTGACATTGCCTTTGTTGCAATCAATAACAGCCCCTGCAGTATTCAAAAAGGATCTACCGAGAATAATAGACATACTATCGTCCTCGGGAATATCAAGAATAACAAAGTCCATTAAAATAGTAATGTTTGCAACCACAACAGGCACATTCTCACAAATACCGACATGTATAGCAGTTGATTTATCAACCATTTGTAAAGATATTTCAGTAGGTTCCAACTTATTCAAATCAAGTCTATGATATAAATAAAGAGGCATAACACTAACACCGACTCCAAGATCACATAAAGCAGTTTTAACATAGTTTCTCTTAATGGAGCATGGTATAGTTGGTACTCCGAGATCTCCTAGTTTCTTTGGTATTCCACCCTTAAAAGTATAATTAGCAAGCAAGGTGGAAATTTCAGCTTCCGGTATCTTTCTTTTATTTGTAACAATATCTTTCATGTGCTTAGCATAAGGATTCATTTTAAGCATATCAGTCAAACGCATACGCAAAAAGATAGGTCTAATCATTTCAGCAAAGCGCTCAAAATCCTCATCATCCTTTTTCTTGGATGGTTTAGGAGGAAAAGGCATGGGTTTATGAACCCATGGTTCTCTTTCTTTACCGTGCTTCCTAGAAACAAAGTCTCTCTTATCATAACGTTGATTCTTTGATTGTGGGTTATCAAGATCAATAGTAGGTTCAATCTCTACATCATTGTTATTGCTAGGTTGAGCATCAACATGAACATCATCATTAACATTATCAATAGGTTCAAGTTCATTACCAGATTGTGTTTCAGCATCAGAAATAGAAATATCATTGGTATTCTCAGGTGTGTCAACAACAGGTTCACTAGAAGCATGCAAAGTCCTATCATTTTTCTTTTTCTTCTTCTTAGAAGAACTAGGTGCATCAACATTAGTTCTCTGAGAATCTTGCTCAATTCTCTTAGGGTGGTCCTCAAGATACAAAGGTTCCTGAGTCATTTTACCCCCTCTAGTCACAACTCTAACAACATTATCATTTTTCTTATTATTTAATTCATTGACCAAATAATTTTGAGCTTTAAGTACTTGTTCTACTTGAGTGGTAACCATAGAAGCATGTTTACAAATAATTTTAAGCTCACCTTTAACTCTAGACATATAATCACTCAAGTGTTCAATCATATAAGCATTACGTTTCAATTGTCTACCAATGTAAGCATCGAAGTTTTCTTGCTTAAGAATAAAATTATCAAACTCATCCAAGCATTGGCTAGCAAACTTAGTAGATGGGATTTCACCCTTATCAAATCTATAGAGAGAATTTACCTTTACTACCTGTGTAGGGCTATCAAGACCATGTATTTCTTCAATAGGTGGTAAATTCTTAACATCTTCAGCTTTCATACCCTTTTCTTTCATAGATTTCTTTGCCTCTTGCATATCTTCAGGACTGAGAAATAGAATACCCCTTTTTTCGGAGTTGGCTTAGGAGTTGGTTCAGAAAGTGTCCAATCATTATCATTACTCAACATATTATTCAATAGCAATTCAGCTTGGTCAACGGTTCTTTCCCTGAAAACACAACCAGCACAACTATCCAGGTGGTCTTTGGAAGCATCGGTTAGTCCATTATAAAAGATATCAAGTATTTCATTTTTCTTGAGAGCATGATCAGGCAAAGCATTAAGTAATCGAAGAAGCCTCCCCCAAGCTTGTGGGAGACTCTCTTCTTCAATTTGCACAAAATTATATATTTCCCTTAAGGAGGCTTGTTTCTTATGAGTGGGGAATATTTAGCAGAGAAGTAATAAATCATAGCATGGGGACTACACACACAACCAGGATCAAGAGAATTAAACCATATTTTAGCATCACCATTTAATGAGAACAGAAATAACTTAAGTATAAAGTAATAGCGAGTTTTCTCATCATTAGTGAACATGGTGGCTATATCATTTAATTTAGTAAGATGTGCCACAACAGTTTTAGATTCATAGCCATAAAACGGATCATATTCAACCAAAGTAATTAACTCAGGATCAACAGTGAAATCATAATCCTTATCTGAGATACAGATAGGTGAAGTAGCAAAAGCAGGGTCATGTTTCATTCTAGCATTCAAGGACTTTTCTTTCAGCTTAGCTAACGGTTTCTTAAGATCATATCTATCATTGCAAGCTAAAAAGCCTCTAGCAGTTTCTTCATCCATAACATAACCCTCAGGCACAACAGGCAATTCATATCTAGGGGGAGAATCTTCATCATCACTTTCATCAATATTATCAGTTTCAATAATTCCGTTCTCTCTAACCCTAGCAAGTTGTTCATTAAGAAATTCACCTAGTGTCACAATATTATCAAGCATAGAAGTAGTTTCATCATAAGCATCATGCATAGCAGAAGTGGCATCATCAATAACATGCGACATATCAGAATGAATAGCAGGAGTAGGTGTCGCAAGTTTACTCATAACAGAAGGTGGATCGGATGCAGAGATAGATGGCAGTTCCTTACCCCCCCTCGTAGTTGAGGGATAAATCTTGGTTCTTTCATCTTTCTAGTTCTTCATAGTGATCAACAGATATAAATCCCAAGTTACTCAAAGAATAGAGCTATGCTCCCCGGCAAAGGCGCCGGGAAATAGTCTTGATAACCCACACGTATAGGGGATCACAACAGTTCTTGTATGTAGTCCTACGGACTAAAACCCTCCGGTTTATATAGACACTGGAAAGGGCTAGGGTTACACAAGGTCGGTTACAAAGGAGGAGATATACATATCCATATTGCCTAGCTTTCCTTCCACGCCAAGTAGAGTCCCATCCGGACACGAGACGAAGTCTTCAATCTTGTATCTTAATAGTCTAACAGTCCGGCCAAAGGATATAGTCTGGCTGTTTGGAGACCCCCTAATCCAGGACTCCCTCAGTAGCCCCTGAACCAGGCTTCAATGACGATGAGTCCGGCGCGCAGTATTGTCTTTGGCATTGCAAGGCGGGTTCCTCCTCTGAATACACCACGGAAAACTTTGAATACAAGGATAGTGTCCGACCCTGCAAAACAAGTTCCACATACCACCGTAGAGAGAATAATATTTCCACAAATCTAATCTGCTGACTTGCTTTGGCAACATGACATTATGCCATGGCCTGGTAATTATTCGAACCGTTTCCTTTAACTAGCCCCGCACATAACGTGAGGCAGTTTTTTGACACATCTTGTCAAAGCAGAGATCGTGTCCCCCTTATTACGGGATTCTTATCAATACGGGCATGGGTAACCCAACCGCGCCATCGATTACGGCGCTTGGGGGATAAGCGAGTTTTACCAGGCTAGTGGGGGCGCATAGTTTCGGTCGCCCTTATAAAGGGACAAGGTTTAACCTTTTTCTACCCACGCCTTCTTCCTCCTTGCCCATCCATTCTTGCGCACTTGAGCTCCAACGCCCAAACCCACATCCTTCCCCTCAACCTTCTCCAATCATGTCCGGAGCGGGAGGTAAATGGATGGCTTCCTCCCTTACAGAGGGACACATCAAGAAGCTGCGCGGAGCCGGATACTTGGCCACGAATATCGCGCATCGCCTGCCCACTGCGGGGCAGATCGTTCCTACCCCTGAACCTCACGAGAGGGTAGTTTTCCTCCATCACTTCCTTCCCGGACTGGGGTTTCCCCTCCATCCATTCGTCCGTGGTCCCATGTTCTACTACGGGCTGGACTTCCATGACCTGGCCCCAAACTTCGTAATCAACATTTCGGCGTTCATCGTCATCTGTGAGGCTTTCCTCCGCATCCGGCCCCTCTTCGGCCTGTGGTTAAAGACCTTCAATATCAAGCCGAAGGTAGTGGGCGGCCAACAAGCAGAATGCGGCGGAGCCATGGTGGGCAAGATGCCCAACGTTATATGGCTTGAAGGCTCCTTCGTGGAGACCATAAAGGGGTGCCAATCAGCGTGGTTCTACATCACCAAGCCGCACGACGCCAAATGGGTGGCTGCCCCCAAGTTTCGATCCAGAATCCCCACGCGGCTCACCTCTTGGAAAGAGAAGAGCCTGTCCTGGGGTTCATTGGTGGAGCTGGATGGACTCCAGAAATGCATCCAGAATATGGCAAGCAAGAAGCTCAAGCTTGTCAACATAGTCCAGGTCATGCTCATTTGCTGGATCCTCCCATGTCAACAACGGGATTTCAACTTGTGGGAGTTTGACCCGGCCCAGCACCAGACTCTGAGCGAGCTCTTCGACACGACGCACAAGGACGTCTGGAAGGTGCTGTTTAAGGGCGCCGAGGTCCCTCCCTCCCTCATTGAGGACCGCGGGCTAAGCGCGAAGCGCCGAGCGCGTCCGGTGAGTTCTATACACCCAGTAGGATATTTTATTTCCCCTAGCTTAATCATGTGCAGGGTCTGATCTCCATGCCTTTGATAGGACTGGGTGGAGACGTCGGGGCAGATTAACTGTCCGGCCCCTCTGTCCGAAGACACTGCGGACACTCTCCTTACAGAGATGCTGACTCCGGCCCCTTATATGGTGCCGGAGAAGACCAAGAAGGCCAAGGGAACCCGAAAGAATTCCCGACGCCAGGTGTTATCGGACTCATCGTCTAATAACTCTGCGACACACTCCTCCCCCGAAGACGATGAGGAAGAAGAAGATGCTCCCCCTTCAG